>NC_135867.1:29228868-29533868 GCF_031162955.1 Sander vitreus
TTGGTTCTTATAGCCTTAACACAGCTCCAACTACCTGCAGAGACCATCAACAACACCACATTCCACTGTGTACACTGTCTGGGACTGAAGAACTCCAACAATCAACCATATCCATAACCAATCATAGTGAAGTTTGAGCACTACAAACAAAAATAACCAGTTCAACGACAAAGGAGACGGCTATAAGGAACACAACCCTTTCCCTCACCCTCTCTTTCTCTCTCTTCTACTTGTATATCGCATTGCACTTTTCTGCTTTTTTTGCACTTCTGGTTGGACATAAACTGCATTTCGCTGTCTTTGTACTTGTACACTACACAATGACAATAAATAATAAATCTAATCTAATCTCTCAACCACGCAGACATTTTTCTCAGTCTCAAGAATGCAAAGAACAGTCTTGTGTTCTTGGGGAGAACGTTCTTGCTGGTTGTTCTTGGAAGAGTACACAAAGTACACAAACCGCTTAACAGTTTGAGACGATGTGTTCTTGCTGTTATTGTGCGACACCCCCAGCACAGAGGCTGCCTGCAGTGCTCCAAATTAACAGCTAGAAATAAAAAGCAAACAATATAACCACTTTATATATAAACAAGCTCCGGACAACAAAACCTCATAACGTTACAACTATTGCAATAATATTGAAAAATAAAACTTATTGAGCTTTATTGAGATTTTTTGGTTTATGGTTTAGCTCAAACACCCCTTAAATTCAGAACAGTGGAATGCGATCCCTGCTATTATTAGTGTATTAGTCAGTTTAAATTTAAAAAACAAGCATGCCTCTCTGAATGGGTATGCACTGGCGTGTCCTAGGTGTCTCTATTAGTGTTGTGTTGTGGAATTATTATTTTTATATTATTGTAGTGTACTGTATATGCCCAGGAAAACAGATGGAAATTAGCAATAGAAATTATAAACGTTGGTGTCTTTAAACATGCCATAGCATGTTACCACTTTATATACAACTGTTTATGAACTCAACTTCTAATAAAAAAAAAATTCTGAAAACAAATACACCAAAAAAAAGTATGAATTAAATACTAAATGTAATGTATATAGCCTACATGTCATAAGTTAAACAAGTCTCCCGAAGAGAAACGGGCATCTCTCTCCCTTGCCTCTCCCTGATGCGCTGTGTGTGTGTGTGTGTGTGTGTGTGTGTGTGTGTGTGTGTGTGTGTGTGTGTGTGTGTGTGTGTGTGTGTGTGTGTGTGTGTGTGTCGGCCAGCGAGCTTGTTAAGAGGGACTAAGACACGAGGAAGGGAGGCAAGTAGAGGACTCAAGGAGGCAATTTGAGCAACATAAATGCAGCGCAAGTTATCAACCATCCTCGGTAAAATGGGCATGTCAAGAACATTTCCGGGAATTTTAACTGTTCTTGGCGAAATGCGAATTTGTGTATTGGGACAGTACTTTGGCCACAGAAGATGACGTCTCACATGGACACAAGAACACAAGTCCATAGAAGAACACAGATTGTGAAACGGCCACACTCTTCTTATCCCTTCTCTTTCTCTATATCTCTCTATCTCATTCTATTAAAAACACATCATTCAATTAATTATTATTCCCACCAAAGATTAGATTACTCCTTCTGACTCTATCTGCAAGAACCCCTCATGAACTGGAAATCAAGGAACACCGTACAGGTACATACACTGGTGAAACTTACTTAAGGGTCTGTAGTTAGAAATAGGCTGGGCTTGCCTCTACTCTGCTCTCACAGACCTTTCCCCAAGTGAAATACCTACGTTTTTTCACGGCCACATGCACCCACATGCATGCACGGCCGGCCGGCCACAACAAAGAACAGAGAAGCTCAGATTACAACACACAGAGGGAGTGTGACTTTCTCTGCTCAGGACGCCATTACTTCACTATATCTTTACAAAGCAAATATTTGTTGATAATATATGTTAATGGCCTAAAAAAATCGAGTACAGAACCTTTAAAAAAAAGTATCCACCATCAAAAACACTACAACAGAACCCCACTGCATCTGGTCCTGACACTGCTGTTCTGTGCTCTGATGTCAGGGGTATTAAGGGCTCATTTTAACTTTGGGACTGGATGAGAACCACTGAAAGCTCTGCCTCTGTTGTCCTTATTGAGGAAATACCAGGGTGATCTCCTATGGACCCGTCAGAGATTACACCCACCTCTCAGGGTAGTCTCAGCACTCAGGTATATTTCATCCTGGACTACCATCTCTTTGAGGCTCGAGCAGCAGTGTGTAGCAGCAGCAGCAGCAGCAGCAGCTCATGAGTCAGTTTCTCTGACATTTCTTTTTCTCACTATGTATCTTTTACCTCTATTGCTGAAAGCTGCTAAGGTTTTTACCACGATAAGAAAGAAGGGTGGGATTTCTGTTTCAAGGGATACTTTTGGGAAGATCTATATCTCTCTCCACCTGGTAGAACAGGTGAACACAGACAGTCACAACTTTGTTTGACACTGAGACCGATGCATGCTGCCATGGGAATAATAATTATTAACCGTTAACTGATAAAAGGAATTTTTAAAATACGTTTTTTGCATGATCAAAGTAAAATAGGCTATACAATCTATTTCTAAACTGCTAGATAACTTGCAAGTTGTATTTTAGGCTCTCTTTTTTCAGTTAACGAAGGTCAGCTATCGGTAAAAAAACACACCAAATTAGCATCCCATGTGGCTGCCCAAGTAAGGCTGTGAGTAAGGCTGTGAGAGAAAAGGCACCCCTTTCCTCATTTATTAGGCAGCCAACACAGCTACAGTGCAAAGGTGTAGCTTGTGCCTTCCTTTCTCTTGTTGACATATACAGCAACTAATAAAGTCTAAGACTAGTAAAAAATACACCTGAGGCCACTGAGGAATTGAATCATCTCCAGCCCCGACTCCCTTCAAGACCGTCTCTTTGCCTCTGCTTTGGCTTTCTATAGCTCTCTCTTCTCTGTCTCGTCCTGTGTGTCAGTACCGTATACCTCTCTCCCCTTTACTGAAGGGCAGCCATTCACAGCTACTATTTTGCATTGTGTTCACATCCTCTCATTCCCACAGTCTGTACAATAGCACCAGTCGCCTTACTTTACTTACTTACTTAAAATTCTGTCAACATGGACTTGGGGATTGTTAGATTCCAGGAGAGTGAGCATGTGCCTACATGTGTTGTTGTCACTAACACAATAATGTGAACGTGGAGACACTACTGCCACTTAAAGGGTCATTTTTTTTTCAACCTAGACCCCATTTCCCCATACATATGGTGTATAATAGACTGATAAATAAAATGACAAAACTGCTGATTTTGTTTAGACCCATCAATAATTTGTGCTTCAAAACTCTGGGTGCTTGGTTGAGATGAAGCAATTTACCTGTCAAGTTGTCCATCCCATCAGTGGCATAGAGGGTGTGATCGTGGGTTGGTACATTTGTTTTATCCTTCCACGACTGAGTTTGTTCCTTTTCACATTATCTACCTTTGGTGTATCTTCCTCAGAACTGCTGAAGGCGATGCACAGTGAGGAGGATGGTGACAGAACTGTCATTTCAAATATTTAAAGTTAGAAAAGATTGTTTCCATCCACAGAAGAAGAACAAACTGTGATATGCTAATAAGCCCAAAACACAGGATAAATAATGTGAGGGTTTTCAGCTTTGTTCTCCGTCTCTACCTCTCTTTCACTCTCGAGGCTTGAGCTGTGACATGCAGCTTTGAAGAGAGGTGCTTTGGTGCAATCAAGAAGCCTGATGTTGGCCTGATAGGCTTGTTGACTGTGTTGATGCTAGATATAGATAGCCCGGGGAGCTAAGTAATCTTATCCATTTCAGTCTCATTTGAATACTTGCTCCAAATACAAACTGTGTCATGACATGAATTCTGAATTCATGAATGTGGCAACCTGAACAAATGATAAGTATATATATATATATATATATATATATATATATATATATATATATATATATATATATGTATGTATGTATATATGTATATATATATGTATATATATATGTATGTATGTATATATATATATATATATATGTATGTATATATATATATATATATATATATGTATGTATATATGTATATATATATGTATGTATATATATGTATATATATATGTATATATGTATATATATATGTATATATGTATATATATATATATATATATATATATGTATATATGGTCATATTGAGTAGAACAGTCTGTTCTTTTTTGCCTGAAGATTCTAAATAGTGTTTTGTCAAGTTCAAACTTGCAGAGGTCTTAAAGAGCTGATCATAGAAAGAAAACAGCTGAGTGCTCGAAGGCAAAATTCCAACTCGTTTTTGGAAGACTAAACAGAGTCCTGAAGGGAGTAGACCCCACCTCCGGTTTCTCAGTTCATTTACACTGACAATTAAATGAGTCTTTGCTGTCAGTGGGAACTCGTTAAAGTGAGAATTTTAACCAGGCTGGAGCAGGATGTGGATTATGTGAGCACAGTTTCTCCTGGCGATGCACATCTTCACAATTCCCAATGGCCTTCCCAAAGGACTTTTCCTTTATTTAATAGGGACAGTGGAGACAGAGAGAGACAGATGTAGTTATCACTGTTTTCAGAGAACGTCCCAAATCTACTGTGTGTGTGTGTATATATATATGATAGGTTTATGTGTGTGTGTGTGTGTGTGTGTGTGTGTGTGTGTGTGTGTGTATGTATGTATATCCAAGTCCTGTGTTTACAATGTGATTAGGAATCTAAAATCTTTCCTTCTTAACATTTGTTGTATTCCCTGTCTGCTATCTTAAATCCAAGTCATATTTTTATGTGATAACCTGCACAGTGCCACTTGTTACATTGAAAATTAAGTTAGGCCTTCTTAATTCACAGTCAATGAAGACCCCTTTTTTCTGCCTCTTGAATCTTTTGAACAGATGATAACATATATCTAAAGGTAGCTTTTATTTGTTTTAGGTTAAGAAAACATTGTAAAGAGGGCCAATACCTCATTAAATAAGGCACACAGGCAAATATACTCCCCAGATGTCACCCATTGTTTCCGGGTTCTCCTTTTGAAGCGAAGAGATAAGGCTCATGATGACTGCTGCCTTGTTTGGAGGAAGAGCAGAACGAGGGAGACAGAGGGAGGAGCCAATGCAAAGAGAATAACTTCTGAGTGGGGCCTCATGCAGGGTTGACCTGTTTAACACCTGGGAAACTCAATCATAAATAATACACCTACATCATCTTCTCTTAATGTCAGTGGTTGTGATAAAAAAGCATATAAATCACTCAGTAATGAAAACAAGGAAAGTGTTTTATGTCTCTGAAAAGAGGAAAACAACCAGGCACATGTTTTTTAGTTTTCCAGTCCATTATAGGTGAGCCAAAGGTTCAAGCAAACCCAGAGTTACTTCTTACATTTTCTCTTAAATGTCAGCATCCCACAAACAGCGTTTATATGAATGTGACTCTTGTTAGGAAATCTTTTCCATGGTATTTGATGGATAATCCTTTTGATATCTACTTTGTACATAGTTCCCAGATAAGGCTGAGATAGTCCTGTTCCATGGGTTGATGGGATTTCTAGGATGGATTTGTCTTTTCTAGATACAGTAACCATCCACAGACCTCGTTGTGATAAAGTTCCCATTCACAGCTCTGTTTAGTGTCTCTATCCTCCATGTCGGCCAAGCTTGGAGTGCCTGAGCATTTAGCTGCTGATGGACGTTTCTTAACCATTTGCTGGAGAGCATCACTTGACAGGCTGTGTCCATTAATACCCAATCTGATAAGCATGGAGAGCTGCCACGAGTTGACTCTGTTTCTGGTAATGGACCTCCGCTGAGTAGGCAACCGTTTAATTCACTTTCTTCAACTGGCTGGTCAGCCTTTATGAATGCACACTAACTGGCACAATGACAGGGCATCTGCTGAAAGTCAACGTTTCTTCGCCACTCTTAATTGTCATGCTCATCTCTCAGACTGCTGTCTCCTGAGCTTAGAAAAAACAAATCCCAAACCCATTGTTTTTTGGCCAATTAGGGAGTTAGTAAGTAATGACAGGCACAAAGGTTTATTTACCTCCACTGGCGAGCATAACGTTGCCCTCCAGACATGCTGGTGCCTCTGCAGCCTACTGAAGCAGCACAGGGCATTTTTCCAAAGAGAATGAATTCTCAAGGGTATTTGCCTTTCCATCTTCAGCTCCTACTACAGGGCACCTCATATAGCGGCACACAGAGGCCAAGTTGCAGCTGATTAGGACATTTATATGAAGTGTGTGTTTCGCTTTGGGAGTAGACCAGCAATAACATATGGTCCCCTGGGAGAGGCAGAAGGAAAAGTAGCAGCTGAGGTTCTCAACGTCAACATTAGATGCAGTTCTTTGTTCTTTCAGATGCAAGGAACGTTTTAATTTTATGGTTTGATAGAGCAGTCGATGCATCCATATTCTCACATTTCATGAATAGTTTTGTATTTGAGAAAGTTTCTGAAATACTTTTGAAAAGATAACCACACTCACAAAACTGAATGCCAAAACATAAAATATGGATAAAATAAGGCAGTGCAAATTAGATTTGCACGATATATATAGTTTTAGCACTGACATTGCAATGTGCTCATGTGCAATAGTAAAATCGCAGGACATGCAATAGAAATGCTACAATGTTTTTGCTGCTTGATACAAAAAGAAAACTTGCACAGTTCTCATTTTCCATGACTAATGTTACCGGCCAACCATTCCCCTTTAAGACAGGTGATCATGTGGGTAATGTGTGTATGTGACGTAGACTGGCGGGGTTTGTTATGGGAAGTGAGGCTCTCCCATGTGTGCGTAGAGAAGAACGGTAAGCAGCAGCTGCCGCAGACACAGTGAAGTGCATGCTTTTCCATGGGTAGTGAAAATACAGTAGTCAGTGTTTTATGTTTGTGCACCTGATTAATGCAACGTTGTCACGACATCTCCTGACCATTCTTCAACGAAGACTAAAAGCTATTTAAGCTACAAGCCAGGCTAAAGCGAACTGAGTTAGCCTCAAGAAACAAGGGGTCTGTCCCAACTACAGTTGGGAGCCGCGAAGCTGGACACGTAACACTAATCTAGAGAAGTCCGTGTCTGATACAACAATCAATGTTGATCAATTAATCAAACAATGTCAGTTTTTTCCAATATCGTGCAGCCCTATTGTAAATATATAATTACATAGCCAAGCTTTCCTTACTAGACCTTCAGCACAAGCTTTTTACAGACAACTCATGGAAGCCAAGCCTGAAGACAAGTAAATGAAGTTCATACTCACTGGAAACAAGATGCTCCAGTTGTTTGAAGCAAATTAGATTTTGAATTGATTAAAAAAATACCTTTTGACGGCTTACTTTGAGGTTACATTGTCCATGTAAAATCTGGCCTTTAACAATAAAAGTCAGCCTGGGAAATTGCTGATACCCAGTGAACAGATGAGAATTTCCCTGTATGAAAGCAGGAACAAACAATAAGCAATAAAGATGTGGCTGGTTCTGTGTGTTTTCAGATTGTTTCTCTGGTTGTTTTATTAAACCACTCAAAATCATGTCATAATTTCTTTAAACACTTGTAAACATAACATTTGTCTTTCACACACTTCAGTTAAATCCTTTAAACAACATTTCTCTTCTATTTATTTTAGTTAAATTATGTAAACCTAACACATTTCTGTTCTACGTCACATCATGTCATTTCACAGTTACAATAAAACACACACACTTTACTTTGGTCAGTTGCTGTGATAAACACATTTATTTTACACTATTACAGTTTATAACTGTTTAAAACACTACTATTCATATGTAGTGTCAGGAGTAGTGTACACTGCCCCTTTAATATGGCAAAGTAGACATTCTGCAATGATGACAGGTTACTGAAATATTGAACAGTAAACAGACTTAGGTAATAATAAAACCAACATTCAGCTAACTATTTTCAATCCTTCAATCTAACAAAGTGCATATTCACTACATAATCTTAGCTAACCAACAATAGAAACATTCAGTGTTCAGTGTGCGCGAGCCATCCCTTTACCGCTCTGCTACGACGGTATGACTTTTACTGTTTTAAACATGTTAAAACCATTATAAACACTTTGTATATCAAACGGTCACATTAATAACCCTGGCCTTATGAAGTCAATAGATGGGTTACACTTCACTAACCTGTATGAAAGAACAAACAACAACAGAAGCAATAAAGATGCGGGCGGTTCTGTGTTTCCAGATTGTTTCTAAGAAAACAGCGGGGGTGCCGCTCTCTTACCAGTCCCCGCAGCGACTAGCGGGAACACTAATGGCGTTTTTCCTTTACATGGTACCTGCTTGACTCGCCTCGACTCTACTCGCCTTTTTGTTGTCAATTAACAATTGAATTGTAACAGAATGCCAAGCATATCTTTAGCAATCAATATATTCAGTTAGATACAAATTTGAAAACAAGAAAATTTGAAGATTTCAAAATGTAGTTTAAAACATTGTCCAAGGTAACCCATGTCTTGTTTCCTTTGGGAATGCCAAGAGTGTTTGGGCAGTGACAGGTGTTTGTAGGAACAAAGGGAATCTGATCTTAAACAATAGTAGCTGATGTAGGAATGAAAACACTTGAAACATTTGTGGCCTCCAGTCCTGTTGTCTATGATGATTTGTAGCAGAGGAGTGCTGTTTTTCTTGGTCGCATGCTCTGCCTGAATGTAGCATCAAGTCAAGGCCATGTCCTCCCTGGCATTCCTCTTCATGTCCATGGCACTCATGAGAAACAAAAGAGCTTTATGTGCCTTCATTGCTTAAGCGCAGGTACTGATGATGGCTTGCTATATTTCAGCTGTATTATAGTTAAGGCTTATAAACAATAGTTCTGACATATCTGTCCCTTTGTTCATGTCTGGTAGATTGAGACAGGCGGTACATTGAAATTTCAGTGACTTTGTATAGATAAGGAGACATCCTGCATCCCCTTCCACACACACTAACAGAACTAACAGAAAACAACTGAGGCGTGTATGCGTGAATTCATGCCCGGTTATGTGTGTCAAAATAATGTTATCTAGGTAGGCCCAGGGGAATGCTAACTCAGCACTGTGTGTGTCAATGCAGTGAGCCAGGTCTACTTTTCTGTACCGAAGGCAAAAGCAAACACAGAGCGCTCCCTTCTCCCCGTCTTGTCTGGCTGTCCAGCTGCCTCTAAACCACACACCAATGAAAAGCAATATTGTTTTGTGCAGGACTTTTGATTTTGATTAATGGGGGGTGAGGACAAGGCAGGTACTGATGTGTGTGTGTGTGTGCGTGTGCGTGTGTGCATGGATTATGAACTGTCAGTCAAATTGTTCTCAACTGTAAAGTTCTCAAGCAGCAAGGCAGGGATTAGGGCTGGATTGAAGCACTCATTCAGGCTCTCAAACTTGGTCTAAAACAGACAGGAGAGACGAAGGAGTAGGGTGGACTGAAGCAGGAGGGAGGGTAAAAGGCAGCTGGATAATGACAGGGGCTGTGCTGTAACACCTGCAGTGTTGGGAGAATCTTTCAGGGGGTGAGCTGTTCCGAAACAACTTAATGCTCAGTCAGTGTCCAGGTGAAGTGCCAACCCTAAACCCAGAACCTGCAAAAGAAGCCGTGTCTGTGTGTGTTTGAATGGATGTTAGAGCTGAACCCTCTGGGGAAATATATTTGTTTTTATTATTGCTGTTTGAAAGTAAAAAAATTAATAATTCCACTTATCTCTGTCTTTACCACACTCTCCTTATTTTGTGCATCTGAAGCTAGGGCTTATGTAAGTATTTGTTTGTCATTAACTGTGGGAACATGGTTGTGTGTTGGATTCTCAGGGCCATGTGATAGGCATGCCATCTGGCAATGTACCCAGACCCTCTCTCTCTCTGTCTCCGATTTCCTTTCTCTCAAAAAGCAGTGTGTTTTTCCACTGTTGGTGTGGGAGGAAAGGAGGAAGAGATATGGTGGGCATAACAGAGTGACTGTGATTCTGCTCCATTGTCAACCTCAGTTCAGTTTACATTGTCCTGCAGGGCTACTTACAGGGTGTTATCAGACATAAGTACCACTCTATAAGGACACTGGGGTCATGATCATTATCACAATCACAGCCTCGTGTAACTTGAAGAAAAAACTAGGTCCCTATGATTGATTGATGCACAATATCATGTAATTTGCCAAAATGTGGATGCATTTTATAAAAATCAGGAGTTTCCCTCCCATTTGGGCTGTGTACTGAAACCCAGTGCTAATATGGCACCAAAATGACTGGTATCGACTGGAATAGCAATGCAGATTTTGGTGCCTCATTTTGGTGCCACTGAAATGCCTGCACTGCTCTCTGATGCTCCAGAAGCATCGCTGTGCCTGCACGTGACGCTAGTTTGCACTACACCTGGCAGCAGGTAACGTTAGCCTACCGTTAGCTATTAACTGGATTAAACACTTTTAATCATAGACAGTATATAATGGACCAACAGACCCCGTGTCTCTGGACGGAGACCAGTGAAGGATATTAGAAGCTTTTTCCCGGTGATGGCTGAGCGTTACTGAGCAGCCTCCAACTGAGCTTGAAGACGTAGATGTGACGTGAGCAACCTGTCTGAAAGTTGGAAGTCTTCTGGTAGCTGTGCCAAGAGAAATCTCAATCATTCTATATATAATATATATATAAATAATATTACTGTTGATGTTTTATTAAGGGCTGGGCTCAGCTCCTACACACACACACACACACACACACACACACACACACACACACACACACACACACACACACACACACACACACACACACACACACACACACGCACACGCGCACACACACACACACACACACACACACACACACACACACACACACAGTCATAAAGAATGTAGTATTTTTTTATAATGTGAAGCTCAGATGTGAAGCACTTTATTTTACAAATGGATGAAATGTCTGATTGAATTCTTGAAATTGTATTTATCCACCCCGTAGATAATTTCAGACCCCATGCTTGCTCACAATATATGCCTTTTATTTATAGAAAATGACTGATCATTCATCCCAGAGAGGTCTTTGTCAGATTGCATAAACAGGTTTGACTGCACAGTTTAGTGAACCTGCTGAGAGCAATCTTTCCTTAAGGGAGGTCAAGACGTATCCTCCTGGCATATAATGTACTGCATACCAAACATGTTCAAACACAGCAATCCCTGATACCGGTCAACTTCTCACATACATACAATATAACAACCAAAAGGCCAAACTCTGGGCCAATAGTTGGTGCAGCGCCTTAAGGCTTTGCACGAGATAAAAGGCAGGCTCCTTTAAAACACACTTGTGTTTTAAAGGAGCCTGCCTTTTATCTTTTAATGTTCACTATCTAAGCTCATGAAATGGAGGTTCTGCATGTGTGTGTGTGTGTGTGTGTGTGTGTGTGTGTGTGTGTGTTGGCGGTGGGGGTTGCTGCACTAAGCCTACTAACAACTGCTAATTAGCCCGATCTATAACAATCTGTAATAATGAGACAGAACGCGCTGCTCTACTCAGTGATGTTTCACTGATAGTCTATCATTTAGCTTTGCGAGGGATGGATGGAGGGAATAATAGAACGGGAGGAAGCCATTCATGACTGACCATTACAGCACCCTCTATAGTCTCAGAAAATGAAGTGAGTCCATGCACAGGTTGGTTAGGTTTAAACTAGGCTTGTAACAATTCCAAATACTGCTGTACAATTAATTGTGTTAGAAATAATTGCAATTAACAATATAATTGTCTCTTTCAGTCAAATTTAAAAAATATTCATTTATTTATTACTTTTTCAAACAAATGAATGTTTTGAGTGAATTCCAGGATACATATTTTGGTTATATCACTGTCATGTGACCCAGATAATGTAATAACACAAATACAGATACACAGCACAGCATATGATGTAAACAACGCCTCTTTATCAACATAAAACTTTTTTTTAACTGGATTAGTACAAGGCTAGAGGAGTGCAGTGCTATAAAAACTGCTCCTGTAAATCAATGACAGCATTTCAAGATTTCAAGGTGCATGGCATCATTGCAAAGCTTTAGTATACGTGTGTGTGAGAAAGACAGAGCAGGCAGGAATGCACTATATCTGCCCTCTGTTTCAAGGCATGCTAGTGGTCATAGATAGTAATTTAAACTCAGCCAGAGGAATCCACTGGGACTCCGCAGCCCTGTTCTGACCTCCACACCACAAGTCACTGGCCCTTCATCTTCAAATCCAGTTGGTAACAAGAAGCCATACTGATTGTTGTCTTGCCAAAAGGAACCCTATGGGTTTCTGTAGTGGCAGTGCTAGGACAGATTAGAATAATGCAAAACTAAACAAAATGCATTTTAAGACTGTCTGGGCTCCCTTTTATGCAGTTCCTAAGTGTACTCAGGCATGTTTGGCCTCTGAACAAACCTAAGTGAGCCTAGCCTACAGGCAGCTACTACAATTAGCATCTGCCACATCCTGCTCGTTTTAAAACATGATTTTATTACAAGTGTCAGAGCAAAGGTCGCACCGCCACCTCTGTAGTTCTGTTGTTCCACGGGTGCTAATACCATGTGGGACCTTGTCATCATGTTTAATTGTTCTCTGCAGAATAAATACAAATAGCAATACATGTATCTCTGGTTATTTTAAACATATTAGAACAATATATTCAGCTGTAGAGGATATATATATATATATATATAAATAATTACTTTTATAGCATTTATAAACATCTGCAGCTCCCTCATTTGTGTTCAAACCTCCTGCACGCATTTTTGTACCGTAACAGAAGCTGTGATTAGCCTGACTGGGTTTTGTGCCGTTACTGGGACAGGTTTCGAGACTCAGAAACAGCTCAAAGGAAAAGTCCACCAAAAAAAGTTATTCCCAAAAAACAGAAAGATACCCAGCCCTACCTACAATCATAAGTGTTTTTTTGTTAGCGCCTAAGTCAGAAAAAAAATTATGTTATTTACTGTTGGTGATTTATAGAGGGTGGGGCTCAGCTCCTACACACACACACACACACACACACACACACACACACACACACACACACACACACACACACACACAGTCATAAATTTTTTTGTATTTTTTTTATAATGTGAAGCTCAGATGTAAAGCACTTTATTTTACAAACAGATGAAATGTCTGATTGAATTCTTGAAATTGTATTACATAGATAATTTCAGAACCTACCCATGTCCTCCACAATGAGTACCAGCTTCTCCCTTCAGAGTGGCTCATTTGTGTTCAAACCTCCTGCGCGCATTGTTGTACCGTAACAGAAGCTGTGATTAGCCTGACTGGGTTTTGAAGCTGACTGGGTTTTGTGCCGTTACTGGGACAGGTTTCAAGACTCAGAAATAGCTTTTCAAGGAAAAGTTCACAAAAGAAAGTCATTCCTCTGTTTTTTCCATAAACATTACTTTTTTTTCAAACCACAAATCTTTGACAGCATGTCCTTAAAGTAGAATCCTAAATGCAAAAGCGTGTGATCCGGGATATTCCCTTGAATATTCCCTTGAATATTTCCCTTTATTCCCTATGATCTGAAAATACCTACTAGTAATGGTCACAATCATGAAATATAAAATATCCATCTTTGATTTATGATCATTGTGGGTACTGTTTGTGTCTGCAGGCAGATTGATGTCATATAAGGCGTAACAAATGATGGTTGGTAATGTGAGACTATGTAGGCGGTATATATTGACACCTAAATCCAGACTACCAACTTGAATGTATTCCCTTTAGCTTTGCCTCAGCCTGATACAGATGGTGCTCCTGGTAGATATTGACAGGCATTGATGTACATATGGCTTCTTGATTGCCGTTTATGCTGGCAACAAATGATGTTAAGTGCCAGCAACCCAACCCATTACTGACATTGACCCTAACAGCTTGGCTGCAGGACTCCAGAGGTGTAGTTTTACACTGGGGTGAGGAACCCTGCAGATGGTACAGGACTGTCCTCTTTAAGTGCTGACATTGTATCCATCATTTACCTCTGAGAATCATCCCAAATCCCTCAGGTTGTAACCCAGCATCCCTTAGAAGGAAACATGTAAGCATCTCGAGGGAAAAGAAAGGCAATCGAGAATGGAAAAAAAAAAAGGATTACAGGTTTGTGTAAAAGATTGGATTCTTTATAGCTGTTGAATTCAGATTGATTTCACATTATCATGACAGCCAAGATTGAAGATGTTTTCATTCCTTATGCTGGTGGTTTGACCTTGGTAAGAATAATTCATCTCACCCTCTCTTGCAGATCATCTTATTGGTATGCCACTCTGTCTTTCTGGGGTGGGGATGCATTTGAATGATCAAAAGTAGAATGCTAAGAGGAGGATTTATTTTGGAGAAGGGGAAGGCGGTCTTTTTATTGAGATTTAGCCTTACGTTTGCCAAAAAAGCTCAAATTAAAATGTAAACAGTGGGATCAAATGTCTCCCCTCACTGACACAGCACTAATGTGCTGGAGACTGGCCTTAATCTGATCCATGGATCAGGCTGGAGCTAATTACCATCTCACTTATACTTTCTTGTCCCGGAACACTGGCTTGTTTTTTTAATTACAGCCCCCGAAATAAGATTACAGCTTCTATTTCTGATTTTCGGCAAGGAGGGCTGCACGGCTGCATTTTCACCAGGTGTGGACCATTATGTGTAACTGCAGTAAGTGCCAGCCGGTTATTTTCCCCACTGTGTTGATGGTGGGGTCGAGGGCTCAGTGCAGTCAAGCTGTATTGTTCAGCTACAGAGTCACTATTTAGGTTTTCTCCCCTGCTATGCAGAACACTGCAACATCCCAGATTGTAATAGATTTGTATATTTACCATTTCCCTCCTTCCTTACATCTTTTAATTGTTTTGTTATCCAGTGAAGTTTGTTTTTCATAAATGAATCCTTAAAGGAGAACTCCGGCCAATTTTTACGTTAATCTTGATCGCTATAACTATGTTAGTACTGTCGATAGCAAAAAAAAAAAAAACGAGCCGAATCGGTCCTAGCAAACTGGAGTTGCTGCAGCTAATACCCAGAGCTCCCAGTGAGCTAAAACAGCAGTTTTGGGGGCATAACATAAAGAGTGCCTTTGTGCCTCTTAACAGACACAAAATACAATTAAAGTGTCCGTGAAACAGGGCCCTTACATGACGACAAGATGCGTTTCCGACAACAATCCCACTAGTGCCCACTGTTCTGGTGGATGTCCTCCGGAGGACAGGTCATGCCTTCGCGGCGAAAAATTTTAGTTTATTTTAGAGCTGGGCAATGTATCGAGACATTATATCGATATCGTGATATGAGACTAGATATCGTCTTAGATTTGGGATATCGGAATATCGTAATAAGTGTTGTCTTTTCCTGGTTTAAAGGCTGCATTACAGTAAAGTGATGTCATTTGCTGAAGTTACCAGACTGTTGTAACTGTTCCATTATTTGCCTTTACCCACTAAGTCATTATATCCACATTACTGATGATTAATTATAAAAAATCTGAAAATATTTTGTGAAAGAAACTCAGTCTCTTCTGTCTTAGACCTCTTACATCCATGTTGGCAAAGAACAACACAGACGCTGCACCTTTAAGGCCTGCAGACTGATCGCTAATTGAAGATTTGTGCGAAAGAGTGTCAAACAGGTGCTTCAGTGATTTCGTACTTATATAGGTAGTTTCTAATAGTTAGAAACAGATTCTGTTTGGTTACCATAGCTAAAACAATGGAGTTTGGACTGCTTGAATGACATCCGTGTTAACTGTTCTGCAAAAGGGTGGGAAAATGTGTCAATCCAATGAGAAAGGGTTAACACATTTGCAAGAGGTGTCTTCTGCTCTGCTGAGACAGTGATGATGAAAACCGAGTGGATCCCAGTTTCTTTAAGCAGGTCAAAGCAATCAAGAAAAACTGTAAGACGTATGCCCGAGAGAGCAATTTAAGGTCATCAGTCTCCCTGTTAATATGCTTACAGATTGGAAACATGGTGCCAGCACCAAGAGCAGTGAAGAGGAGCACGATGGAGAGCTTGGTTCTTGGGAATGTATAGCTAGTTGACATACTTTTGATTAAAAATCTACATTGCCATGGGGATTGGTTTGACCTGTGGAGAAGCCATACTGTACCTATGACAGGGTGTACAGTAAGTTCTCATCAGTATTAGATATGGGCGCAGGAAGCATTGAAAATGTGGATGGGACAATCTTAACAGATTTATATTATATATTTATATTTCAATATATTAAAAAGCTGAAAGTACAGAAATTGATTTGATCACTAATTCGGAGCCATCTTTAATAATAACTCACTCATGGTTTATTTAGACTTGAGGTTCTCTTTATGCTTACATGCAACTGCAATTTCTGTTACATACATTTCTTTAATGTTATCAAATAAATGAGTGGAGAGGACAAAGTCAAAGTGCCCCTTTTGCACTCTCCAATAAACTACATTCATCTTCCAATTATTTCTACTACTACTAAGAGGCCAATGCCTCAAAGACTATGTTGTTAGCCAGTTATCTTGGTGGCTTTGTTACACACACATTTTTAAACACAACATTGCTGCTGGGCAGGTTCCGCTTACTAGAAAATGTCACGAGCTAAGGCGGGTCAAAAAGTTACCATGCAGGTCTGAGGTCCCCTGCAGCCCTGTCAGATGAACTCACGTACCCCTTCATCAATTCCTAATGTATGTTCTAAATATAACACTCCTCATTAATATAAAAGTAGATATTATTATTTGTTTCCTCAATTGAACTGTTAATACTGAAGGTCGTTTGGTCAGCTATTCTACTCAGCAAGGGGTCAGCAACCTTTGGCACACACAAGTTTTTTGGAAATGTTCCAATCCGCATGCCAAATTACCTCTTTCACAGCCATTGGTAGGAGCACAGCCTGTTATTTACAGAGGTTTAAATTGACTTTTTCCTCATCCTCATTCCCAGAAGACCCGCCCTACTCTGTCTCTGATTGGCTAATACTCGTTGCCTTCCTCACAGAATGTGACGCGAAGGAAAAAAATATATAAAATAACAGTGCTTGAGCGGGCTCCATAGATGATCACAGGCTTAATGCCCGTGGCACACTGATTAACATTATTTTAAAATGGCACTTCATATTAAAAAGGTTGCCGACCCCTGCTCTAAGCCATCACTTTTAGCTAACCATTTCAACTTTTAGATATTAGAACCGTTTCTCTACTTCAGCTAATTTTTCAAACTGTTAAGTTATTACTTTTAAATTAGTTATCCTACCATTTATTTTACATTTAGCTAAACTTCTTGCTTGCTAACTAGTTTTCACTCTTACATACTGTAACTGCAACATGTAGTGTTAAGGTATTTACTTCATGCTAATTTGAGGATATATTCTACAATTCAATAAATATAAATCGCTTGGTTCCCAGTATTGCTTGTTACAGCTTTCCTGTTTTGGGCTGCCAGACCATGGCTGGGAAGTAGAGGGGAGATGTTCCCTCCAGGGTCGGTGCTCTTTCGGGGGTAACACCCTTCACTCAACCGCCAGTAGAAGCCACCGTGTCTTAAGAAGCCTGTTTACCTGTTGGGATGTTCCTGTTTATGACGTTACATTTGGTTTATCAAAGATGCTACCAAAGCAACAAAGTACAGAAAATAGGCACAGCAGAGACACAGATAGGTTGGACCTCTGTATTTAACTGTATGTCTTTAAACGTTACAGTTACGGGTGAAAATAATAACAGAAATAAACAACTTTGTAGATTTCATATATCTCCAGGTCTGTTGTCTACCAGGTAATGATTTTTGTCTTAGCGTCTATACTAATTCACTGGAAGACCCTGTAAATATTCTTTGTCCAACCACGTATTGTATTGTATGTGTTGTTGCTCTTTACAACAGCAGTGCCATCACTGAGAACACATATTATAGTACTAGGTGGGAAAGAGGTGTGAGGCCTGTCTGTGGTACATATCTGGCGACAGTCAATGTGTGGGTTATAAGTATATACTAGGGCTGTCAATCGATTAAAAAATGTAATCTAATTAATTAAATACTGTGTGATTAATTAATCGAAATTAATCGCATATATAATTAACGGTGCCTGAACCGATACTTTTTAATAAAGTTAAAAAAGAAAAGGAAAAAAAAGGGTACTAAACAACAGTTGGTGACATTAAAGAACGGCTTGTTTATTGCTAAGGCCATATGGTCAAAATGAAATGATTTAATAATAATGTATAACAATAACTTATTTCACTAGTAAATTGCTGTTGAACGACAAAAACAACAACCAGATAGGAAAAGGACATTTACAATAACTTCAAGTGCACCACGAGGCTGTAGTTTACCAGCTTCATTGAACGCACCGTCTGTGTTGTTTCTCCAACAGCAGCTGCAGATTGTTACATCCCGGTGTTGAATCCTCTACAGTAAAACACAGTCACACTTTACACCGTTTAGCGTTCGCTGTCAGCATTGTAACCGTGTTTAATCCGGCTACTAGCTAGCGGTAGGCTAACGTTAGCTGCTGTTGAGTATAGTGTTAACTAGCTAGCGGTAGGCTAACGTCAGCTGCTGTCGAGTATAGTGTTAACTAGCTAGCGGTAGGCTAACGTTAGCTGCTGTCGAGTATAGTGTTAACTAGCGTCACGTGCAGCGGTGTTTCTGTTTCCTGTATCGTCTTCAGAGCATCAGAGAGAAGAGCAGACATATCAGTGGCACCAGATTTCGGTAGCCAGGGTTGGCAGGAAGAAGATTTTTACAAGTAAATGTTCCAATTAATGATCCAGGCAGAACATTCTTGTCTCCCTCCTTCATTTTACAGTCCAATGGTGGCTAGAACAGCTCCGGGTCAAACGTCAATATGGAAGGGATTAATCTGCGTTGTTTTTTTTAACTCGTTATTTTTTTAATCAAAATGAACTTATTATTTTGACAGCCCTAGTATAAACATCTCCTCCTACCTGCGTACACAGAGTCAACATACAGCCGTATCACTGCTCCCCACCAACCAAGCTTCCTTTTTTAGCCAGCCTACAGTCTGACTTTCAGTCTGCCTTTGATCACTGCCATGGCAGAAACTCTTCTGATGACTCATACAGACACAGGCAAACACTATCTCTCTCTGGCTCACTCACATACTCGTTTGGTGGATCATGTGGCCAGCTTATATCATGAGCATAGTGTTTCTTTTTCTTTTTACAGATTTAAGGTAGGGGTGGGAACCTGGTGGGTTGGCACCTCACGATTCGATTTGATTCCGATTCAGAGGCCATGATTCGATTCTAAACCGATTATCGATGCATCTTGATGCAACAATTTTTTTATGTACATTTCCATGTGTGATTTTTAAAAATATACATATAAATTTGAGTTTGCTATTCAGAGTTTGCTAATTACCTCCTAGACAAAGCAGCTAGACAAAGCTTAGATTTTGACATATATTGTCACACACAAGTTTTAATGAAATGTTTCGTCTACTGAGGTTTTTGTTTTGTAGTCGTTCCATGCTTAAGCCTTCAACATGCTTATGAAAGTCCCCTTCTCTCCCAGTAACCTTCCATGTCAGAGGCTCAGTCATGTTTAAAGGTGGAGAATTGGCTTCTTAGAACATGAAACATGAGGTGGTCAGATGTTATGTGATAAAGTAGATGAACAGCCTATATGTGTTTTGCCTAATTATTTTATGTATGTCTTATTAGATCATGTGTATATATACAAAATGTAATTATTTTTTCCTTTTGGCCGTTTTTGTGTGTTTTTTTTCTGCACTCTTGCCTAAACTCTAAGTTGTTGTCCATTATTCCATCCTCTTTCAGTCACTCTGTTTTGTGATTTGTATTTGTCTGGAGACAGTAACTTTTAAATAAAAATCAACACATTTAAAAAATCGATTATTAACTTATCTGAATCGAGCATCGAATCATTCTAGAGAGAACCGCAACGCATCTAAGAATCGATTATTTTCCCCACCCCTAATTTAAGGGGTTTGTCTCTATATCTTCCCTCCTCTGCGAGTTCACGATCTTCAACTACGGTTTCAGCGTCCTGTCTGAACTCAGTGTTAGTCAGACTGATGAGGAGTCTGTTTGGCGACCAGCAGACGTATCAGAATGCTTAGTGTAGTTAGCATCTTTGACTTGTTCATGTTGTTTGTTAGCTTGCTAGCTTGTAACTGGCAGGGAATGACAGCTACGATGACAGTGTGTTTTTCCTCTGTACTGACCACTCTGCACTGGAGGTTTCAGGTTTCTTTGCCAGTGTTGTGTAGAAGTCGTTGCCCCCGTTGAATAGTGTTTCCCATATTAGACCGGCAGTGCAGAGACATCTCCACCTTCAGTTGGCTTCACATGCTCAACTGGAAAACTAAAACCATGCAGTGTGCCTGTGTAAGGATGATGGTCTCAATTATCTCTCATTATGTGCTGCTCTGGCAGAGAAAATGTACATTTTTGCACTGTGGCAGATATTTTTCACTCTACTTCCCTTGGGCATATAGGGCCACTGTAATTTTACACCATCTGGCACTAACACAGCATTAATATAATTTACATTTCTCTGTGAAAGGGGAACTGTCCAGCCATCACAGCAATGTCAAGCTTTTCGCATAATGCTCCAGAGTAGAGACAAGTGGATGTGTTGGTATGCTAATGCATGTTTATCAACTCCTCGTCTGAAGGAGCACTAACCCTTCTATTATTGCAGATATCGACGCAACAGCAGACATGCAAATGTTTCCTCTGCTCTCCGCAAGCTTGATAGAAGCAGAGAAAAATTATCATAGTGCCCTTTTATACCTGAATAATCAGACACAGCATTGGGATAGGTTGATAAATGAGGCTGACTGTGTATGTAATGTGTAGACGCCTTTGTTCTTTTACCAGAAAAGTGTGTGTAATGTGGGTAAACATACATGCTTAAACACACATACCTGTAATACCTGCTGTGCTGCTGTAGTCTTGGCCTTTTAAAGATTAATCGTACAGCCCTAGGTCTTGTCCAGATTAGCTAAAATGAGTGGTTAGTTCATTGTTCCCCATGTGTTGTAACATGGCCAAAACATTAATAATTAAAACTGATCACATTAAAGCTTCATAGAGAGGTGTTGTTTTGTTATGGACATAAAACATCTGCGTAAACATGCATATAAGCTCAACATGAAATCACTTCAAATTCTGGAGTGCAAAAACAGCTTTGCTGTTTATACTGGAAGACTAGCAAGCTTTTTACTGTCAAAAATCCACATCAGTTCCTTTGCTTTTGCTGTCTACATCTCCTTTACAGTTTTGATAACACAGAGCATTCAGAGGAGATGTGAGAGGAAAAGAAACCCAGTTGTACGCATTTAGACAAATTAAAAAGTGCCAAAAGGTTATGAAAGCCACAAAAGTACTAACTTTGCAGTGTCACTTTAATAGTGATAAAGGCTGGATGGGGAGACCCCAGAATGGCCTTTTTTTCATCTCCCCTGGAACACATTGTTCTGCTGGTGGATAATAGGGAGAGAAGAGCAATGGTGTAAAAGCTGCCTTAGCAATAAAACCATGCCTTCAGGACAGAGAGGGGGCATGTTTGTATTTGTGAAAGGCGGTTACCAAATGTAGCGGACAGTTAAAAATCGACCTAATACACTTATGGTTTGGGGGAGAGGAGGGATGAGGAGAAGAGTGACAAATGAGAAAAGCAAGTGGGCAAGTGTTTTGCATTAAGTAAACCAAAAAAGCCTGCTGTCTACAACTTTTTATTTATTTTATTTGTTAAGTTACACCTTAAATTCTTCTTTAAGTGTGATTTATGGTTCTGTGGAGGCTCCACGCAGAGCTTTCGCCGTAGCCTACGTAAGTGGCCTGATGTTTATACTTGTGCGCTGGTGTGTGTGTGTCGATCCGGCATGTGTGTGTGCGTGGGGAGTGTGGTAGAGCGAGGGAGAAAGTGAGAGAGTGACGGCGATTAGCTTCAGAGTGAGTAGTGACTCTAGAGTCATAGTGAGAGAAACAAAGAGTCCCCCCTGTTCTTTCTGACCACGGTGGGAAATCTGGAGCAGGAGAAGTTAACCCTCTCCTTGATTTCATGTTGAGAACCAGGAAATGAGTCGGGGGGAAATGCAACGCTGCCTAGACACAACGTGCGTCTCCGTTTTTTGAGAGGTGCCCGTCAGGCTACAGCGTAGGGTCCACCGTATGTCTGTACGTAGCCACGACGTAGATTTTACGCAGAAGTATAAATCATGCTTTCTTATTCTTCTGCAGAATCCTGGTGGGTTTAGACACAAGTCTTTATCTTGGATTAGCTCGGATTCACTGAGACATTTGTTTGTTTACTTCTCCGTAACTGTTGTTATGTGTTCAAAGATGATATATTTAGCTGACTCTATGAGCTGAATTCCCATGTGACTTGTGTCTTGCATTACTGGAGAAAACAGTCGTATTCATTAAACCATAACTAGTGTAACACATTGTGTGTGTGGTTGCTTAAACATGAAAGCAGCTTTGTACATGATATACTTGATATACAATGAAGCTTTGTGTTTGGAAGTTCACACAGCTGATGTGTTTCTTTAGCCTTTCAAACAAAGTCAGCTATTCTCTGCTTGTGAATAAACAGAACCACGAGTCAAAAGTGACATTACTTATTATATCATATGGAAAGGAAGGACATTGTACATCTTGCAGGATAAGTAGGCCATATGCTCACTTTTACTCAAAGGCTGACAGATTTCAAATAGCCTAATTGGTGAATTTGATAAAATCACTGATTCCTGGAATATTCTGTTGGTGGCTGGATGCACACTTCTCCAGGGCTGAGTAGGACCTACACGGGGGTTGCAGGTTATATTGTGAGAGAAAATAGATCCATGTATTTTTGCATCAACACATACTGTATCAGTTTCATTCTCATTGATTTTCTTCACTTGAGGTATCAAACACAATTTACTAAATACATTATCTTCAAGGAAAAGAAAAGCATGTAAAGTAGTCTGACGATTACAGCCTCAACACATTTAATAGTGAAATAGTGCTGCTGGTAAAATTGGCCCTGTTTAGAAAATCTTAGAAAAAAAAGGACTCCATGCTTTATAATTAAAGCATTGTGTTTTGCTTTTTGTGGCTTGTTTTAATATTCAGCTTCATTACTGTCAACAGCATCAACTTTGAATAGAAATGGATTCTTGTGTTGTTGTGGTCTAACTGGAGTTGCAGAGGAAACAGAGGAAGTATGAAAAGATGAGCAAGAGGCATAGCTTGAGCAAAAGCAGCCACTTCAGTGAGCAGCTGCACTTGTGCATTTTCTGGCCTCATCATTCTGGAATGACCAGAATCTGCACCGCTTCTTGTTCTGCTTGTTTAGCTAAAAGCTCAAAGAGAACGAGTTGGAGCGTGAAGACCTAAGTGTCACTCCACTCTCATCTGACCTCCATCCATCCATCTTCTCTCCACCCCTTTGCTTCCTCCTCCCACGTTGCACATGACTGGGCTGTGCCGCCATAGCAACTACTCCACCTCAGTGCTCCCTCACTGTTGTGAACAGAACAGAGGAAATCATTTCCTCGAGTTGTGCACAGAGCACTGTGCTTGACCCGCTGAGCTCCACCTCATCACACTTAATGGGAGGTATGCTTAAAATGTGGTATCATGACATTTGGAGTGACAACATAGTGTGGTGTAGCTTTATTCACTTTGTTCACACCCATCCATTTCTAAATATACTTGGGAGGAGCTGCCCATTCTAACCACAGTCTCTTTCAGAGTCTTGGTACACAGGGGTATAGGCCACATATGGTATTTTACTCCTCTGTTCCTCCTGCCCTCACCACTGATCAAAGCCACCACATCAATCGATCTAAGACATCAGGTTTCTCCTCATCAAATAAAAATTCCCACTTTCATACTTTGGGGCGGCTGTGGCTCATGTGGTAGAGCGCTCACCTACCAATCGGAAGGCCGGTGGTGCGATCCCTGACCCTGCGGTTTCATGTCAAAGCGTCCTTGGGCAAGACACTGAACCCAGAGGTGCTCCCGATGCTGCACCATCGGAGTGTAAATGTGTGTAAATGTTTATCTGATGAGCAGGTGGCAGCCTCGGCCACAGTGTATGAATGTGTGTGAATGGTTCCTGTACTATGTTAAAGCGCTTTGAGTAGTCGTTAAGACTAGAAAAGCGCTATATAAATACAGTCCATTTACATGTACTTTTGTTGTTGCTGGGTTTCCTATGATCTCAGATGATCCTCACACACAGCTCTATTGGAAGCTTAGGGTTTGAAGCTCACCACAACACTACTCGAGGTAGGGGAAAGTACAGATGGCTCACTTCATCAGCACAGATTTGGCCGATCAGGCTCCCGACAGCACTCGGGACAAAAGCTCCCCCTGTTGTTGCACACCTGTGACTGAATCAGGCAGTCAGGATCGTTGCTCTCTTCAGTGGCTCTTGTGATAGTACAGTTTTTTTTTATTTTTTATATAGTAACAGTCTGTTGCCTTTTTTGTTGCAGTGTGGGGAACAAACAATGTGACTGCCCTGTATGGAGAGGTCATTGTGATACCATGCAATGGTGGAGCTCCAGCACCAGCAGATCTGATGTTCGTCAAGTGGAAATACGTAAGTAGATACTGACTCCCAATATGAAGAGTTTGAGGTTAACTGAATGAACACTTTCCTAAGACATTCAATGACATGGAAGAAGAGGCAAAAGACAGTGTTTCCTCTAGAAACTTTTTCAGCGGGGGGGCGAGTGTTGGACGTCAGAGTACGGGCTTATCTGCTAATGTAAGCTACCGACCGTTACCTTGAAACCATCCAGCAAATAGACGGTACCGTAGGGTGATTTAACGTCACCGCTCATTTTACACACAGTTTAACAACAAAACAAAACGCTAAGTGAACATTACTAGCTACGTTTTTTCATGTTGGTTTGAGCAGTATGCACCCCCACTAACCTGGATTTAAATCAGTAACGTTACTACAGTGTGTCGGAGGAATACACACAGTCTCCTGCAGCGGCGAGTCAGAGGGGCCGTCACAGCAGCGTGGCTAACGTTAGCTCCTTGTCTCATCTGGGGTCTGATAAACAGTAAATTCATCAACTTCAGTGTCCACAATGCTATTTTCCAATAAACCGTAGCTGTCATATTTCACAGGCGTGAGTGCGGATTTCATGTCGCGGCTTTCGTCGCTGTTTATCACTTATTGAGTGAAGTAATACTCGCCCTGTTGTTTATTTGGTTGCCATAACTTCGCGAGTGAGGACGTCCTGTCACTGTTCCAGTTGCTCTGCTCACCCTAGGGGGAGAGAGAGCTCACCCTAGGGGGGGAGAGAGAACTCACCCTAGGGGGAGAGAGAGCGGATGAGTTCAGTAGAGCAGACGGCGCTACGAGTTTATGACTTTTCATAAACAGCTGAAGGAGCGGTGGTGCGCGGTGTACATAGCGGAAACCCTGTTGTGCGTCTGCCCTATTTCTAATACCGTGGCGCTGGAAATTTTACCGTGGCGGACCACCACTATGCTATCAACATAGAGGAAACACTGAAAGAGGACCGGATGAAATAATTTGGCTTATATTTGGTGTATGTGACTACACATTGTCACATACATTTTTACACTCCGTTTTCCTGGACGAATTAGGAAGACTAAGGACTTTTTTGCACATTTTCAAATTACAGGTATAGCATTCTGAAGCTTGTGGTTTAAAAACACAGTGATTATAAATAGCAGGGTCACCACCAGCAACCTGTACACACTGTAGCTCCCATATTAAATTCCTCACTGATGTACAGAACCAAGAGAAGACCCAAACACTTTTTTTCTTTTCTCCAGGTAAATAAACTATGTTTTCAATGTCTGTCCTAGGATTAAAGTAAAAAAATTAAAAATTAAAAAAAATATTTTAGAAATAATGCACATGTTCACAGAAAAATAGTACCCTCATCCTGGAGACCTAAAACAGGCATATTCATTGAGTTGTTACATTGATCAAGATTTACAAAGGGAAAAGAAATGCCAGATCTTTTATATGTTCTTTGTTCAGTGGGATTTTTCGGAGGGGAACGAATGACCAGAGTGGCATTATTACATTATATACATGTATATTGTATGCCTTGATTATTTAGTAAGTGAAGTTAATAAAAGCCATTGTCCCTGACATTTTTCCTCAGACGCACAATTGACACTTTTCACACGTTCTCAGGCCAAACACCATTTTCTCCCGCAATGAAAAACAAATGTATTGCTGATAAGCCGCCACTTGGATTGTGTTGTTCGTCTATTGGTGCTGTTAAGTCCCTTTCCGACCGGAGGGATTTTTGCAGTTCCTAGAACATAACGTTCCTAGAACCCTTTTATTCTCGTGTTCCGACTGGACCAATTTGGGGATTATTAAGTTCCTCTGACTGCAGTTCCTATAACTCTTTCAGCTACTACAGGGCAGGGTCTTTTCCCTTTTCCACATAGTGACCTAGGTCTACGTTGATTGGTCCAACTTATAAGTCACGCCCACTGTCAACCCAGCACTTGCAGCGCACCATCTGTAAAAGCCATGCCGTCTGTGTTAGCAAAAAACATTGACTACTTGAATTACTTGACTAGGTGAATTACTATGAGAATGGACGGAATGCTGAACTCTGAAAAGGGACTGATGTGGAGTTGCAGGCGCTGCTGGCCATGTACGCCACTGCAGCGTTGAGGAGTAAACCTCTATATATGTGTGCCCGCTCTACCAACTGAGCTAACCCGGCCACGAGTTGTATGTGTTTTTGATAAAAAAACGTAGAAATGAAATGCAGAATCTGCAGTGGAGTGAAAGTGCGGAGGTGTGTCTTTGATTCTTTATTTGCTTGTAGTGTGCAGGAGTTCCAAGCGAAATGTATGTGGCTGTGCCAATACACCTACAGTAATGCTACAATAACCAGCTGACCTTACAGTATGAGGGAGTGAGTAATATGAAACTATGAGAGAATCATTTCCTGTCTAGTCTAACATATTTTAATTTCTCTGAGCAAGCTCTCAACTGGATACAATCATACCTGTCCAGTAGAAAGCAATGTGTTTGTATTAATGACTCAAAGTCCCCACTGTGTGAATGTCCAGTAGGGGTCCCCCAAGGCTCCATACTTGGTCCAATCCTGTTTACACTGTATATAAATGACCTGCCAGAGGCTTGTAAAAATGTTGATGTCCAGATGTATGCAGATGATGCTGTAATCTTTACACATGCTAGAACTACCAAGAGATAGCATCCACACTTACATCTGCAATGGCTTACACTGATGACTGGCTCACTAAGTCATGTCTCTACCGAAACACCCAAAAAACTATTTGTATGGAGTTTACCAAACAAAACATGGTGTCACATTCTAATGTGTTCCTTAGAGGACAGGAGCTTGATATTGTTAATGAATTCAAGTATCTATGAGTCATATATGACTCCACCCTAACATTTAAAAGTCATGTCAAATAAAGTTAAATTCAATTTGCAGAATTTTGAACAAGTTAGGCCATTTCTTGACACTAAAGTTGCCAAGTTGTTCTTTTATACTGTGATCTTTTCACATATTGAGTATTGTTTTACTAACTGGTCATTAACTAGCATAACTACTCTTAAACGTATTGAATCTCTATTTAAGAAAGCCATGAAAACTTTTGATAAAAAGGCAGTGTCTTATCACCATTGCGATATCTTAAAGAGACATACATTTTTAAGCTTTGAAAATTTAAGAAATTTCAAGTATGCTTGTTTAGTATATAAAGTGCTACATAATCTTGCCCCCCACCGCTACATGGCTTTTTCAAAAGACTTGAAAGCGGAGGTAGTACACGGGCCTCTGTAAAAGGGGACTGTGTGATACCATTTAGATGTACCACTTTTGGACAAAATGTATTGTCAATAATAGGAGGTAAGCTCTGGAATAGCTTGCCCCTCTCAATAAGAGAGTGTCCAACATTCAACATCTTTAAAACTCACTTAAAACAGTGGCTTCTAGAAAACCAGAGACTGTCACACATTTCATCACCCGTACACTTTCACTGTTAAATTGAATGCAGTATAGAGGTGGATGAATAATTTTTTTATTTTTGATTGGTTTGTTTTGTCAATGTATATGTCACCATTATGTGTACCTTTTAATGTTTAGTGAATGAGTGCTGTATGACTGCTGGCTGTCTCTATGTTAGTCCTATGTTACCTGCCTAGGGACTGCAGATGAAAAGTAGTTATTTTTACTAATTCTGGCATATTTACATGGTGTTTTTATACAACAATGTTCATAAATATGCACGGTCCCTATCAAATAAACCAATAAAATAAAAACAATAGTTCCCTCCCATTTAATGGGTGCAGGTGCTGAAAAAGTGCTAACGTTGCTCATGTAATTTTAGGGAGAAACTTCAAGACATGACTTGAGGTTACAAGGCTTGTGTCTTCAACAAAACATTTAGAATCTGTAGTGTAATTAGACAGTAACAATGAGATAAATTATGATCTGTCATGATCAGTCTACTAATATTGCAAGAGACATTGTGACTTGGCAGTGTGTACCGATTCTAATTAACAATTCTTTTCATGGTGTTACAACTTTTAATTATATCACAGTTAGATATTCTCTGCAGGTTTGTTGAATGACATGTTCAATGCTGTGTCCTAGACTGTTACATTTTTGTACATCTCTGTTAATGTAAACTATAATTATAATTGAGGAATGAGGAACAGTAATTTATATATTTAATAAATACCTAACCTAACCTCTCTGTCCCAACTGTCCCTTCAGGAGAAAGATGATGGCACTCGTGGCGATCTGTTGATCAAACAGGTCAGCAGCGCGCAGGCCACAGTTCAGGCTACAGACCAATATGCCCAGCGGGTCAGCATCGATGCCAACTTCAGCCTGCTCGTCTCCCAGGCCACGCTCAAAGACCAGAAGACCTTCACCTGCATGGTGGTGTCAGGCTCTAACCTCATTGAGTACCCCGTCTCTGTCCTCGTTTACAGTAAGCTCAATCTCCCTATCCTTACAACTTCATTGTTGAATTAATCTGAAATTAGCTTTCATGCTAAGCACGCAGTGTTTGGTGGTCTATGGTGTTTCTGCACTATTAATAATCAACATTAATATATTTTAGGGCTGTCAAAGATAACGTGATAATAACAAGTTAATCCAAATTCATTTTAATGGCACTCATTTCTTTGACGCGCGATTAACGCATACACATTCTGTGATTTGGGCCTCTGGCCGCTCCGTAGTTTGGGAAATCAGGAAGCGATGCAGCACTGGTGCACTCACTGGACAGTTCTCTCAGTAAGCAAAGTTACCTCGGTTACCTTATTTTGACCCACAGTGGGAACTTAGGTAGAGGAGAGGTATTTCACCGACGTGTGTGCCGAGCCCTTTCTGCAAGTAGCCAGACAGCGGGACATTGAACATAAAGTCAGCACACTGACCACTGATAGAGCACGCAACATGACTGGCCAGGACACTCCCATTGGAGCATATGCCTTGCGTGGCACATAGGCTCCCCCGAGACATCACAGTGTCTCTCACACTTTACTTAAATTTATTTTTTGTATTACCCTGTTTTGATCCCACGTGGTAGTAGCGGATGTTTTTGTGAGCCTTTAATTCTGCCCATGTGAGGTTAAACACAATTACATTGTTACATTACATTGTTACATTTAGCTGACCAATGTACCTGTACAATGTGTCTGTTACTGTAAAGCATGAGCTCCATTGGTTAGTGTTGAGCTGCTGTTAAGTTAACCTTTCCACGTATAAGTGGGACACCACATTGTGTTAGTATTACCAAGTAATGTTACACTCAGGTCAATGTACCCATCTGTTGTTGCTTAATGGGCTTCAGTTTGCCATATTATGCTTTCAGCATGTTTTTTGAGCATACAGTACCTCTGATATTTGTCCACTCCCATGTTGATAAGAGCATTAAAAACTTGAAAAGTACATTTAGAACAGATAATTGTGCGATTAATTGTGAGTTAACTATGAAATCATGTGATTAATCGCAATTAAATATTTTTATCGATTAAAGCTCTAATTTGTATATACTACTGCTGTGATGGAGTTGCAGCTTTCCTACTCTATCTTTGCTGGATTCACTTAAGTAGTGACCCACTACAGCTGGTCGATTAGAACAACACAGATGTATTCAAGTTTAATGTGTGTATTTCTACCACAGCCACATTCCTTTTGCACATGGGTTTGGTGAATCAGTGGTTACTTCAGATGGCGTTTGAATAGAGGTGCATCAGTCTGTAATGTCCAGGAGAGTCTATCTGATGTGTGTTGGACCTCAGACAGCTTCAGGTGAAAGAGGGCCAATCTGGGCACAGTTTTGATTGCCCCAGAAGTGTGTGAAGTGAGGCAGAGTTCAGGTGGAAAGAGAGTAAGAAGAGGAGAATTGGCGATAAAGTCACCGTTTGAATTGCCATATATTATGCTTGTGGTATGTTTCCATATTTCTATAACAGTCCTGTCATGTCTGAATATAACCATAAAAGACACCCATAATAAACAAAAAGTAATTACTTACAGATGGATCAAGCCAGGAATGCTACATATTCCTATAGAGACCATCATGTCAAATTTTTTTAATTACATTAGCATTTGTCACAACGGTACCTGAATATATAGTACATTTGGAAGCATTGCATTTGCAGTGCACTTCTGACTGCTACAATGGAGATAATGGGCTACAAATGCTCTAATATTTATTTAATGCATTCTGCAAAATTATCTTGTGCACATCCTTTTCAAATAAATACATTCATGCAGACTGATCTGTTTTCACATTTTGTGAATATTGTCATGTTACAGGCTATTTCAGTGTAATTTCCAGGAAGTCACTGATCATTAACCGAAAACCAAAAACATTGCATCTGTCAAGTTCATTTAAAGACATATGGGTGACAGTTGGAGGCAGTTTTCCTAACAAACACCTTGGTTTTATTTGCATTAAAACTCAATGTTATCCACTGTGTATGTGTCCCTTTTTGTTACCTCCTCTGCGTTAGGAATTTATTTTGAATTAGTTTTTTATGAATTGCATGATCCATTCTTGCCCATGTATCACCTGCTAATGGTCTTTGCAAACCCAAGCTTGAAATAGGACATGAAGTGACTAGCTCAATAGGCCTTAGAGAGAATTAGGTTGTAGTTAACAGGGGACAATCTAAAATGATGTCCTACAGTTTAAATATTAACAACTGAATAAGTTTGCAGCTAAGCATTTAGATGAACCGGGCTGTCCACTTGCCAGATTGGATGTTGTCAGTGAAACATTTGCGTTGGTACTCACTGTGCCCCTCTGTTCTGTAGGTACATTTAGAAATAATTGACAGTATGAAGAAAAGAAGGACATTAAACAACGTGATGTATGATCTCCAAGTACTCTTTTGTGATTCTAAAACCTGATTGTCACCTTTTGTGTTTGCAGAGATACCGTCTTCAGTTCAGATTATGGACAAGTCTAAAGTACTGCAGAAGGACAAACCAACAATGGTAAGATTCACTACAGCTGGGAACTGGTGTTTTTCTGTTTGATTGAGCTTGTGAATTTCTATCATATAGTATATACAGTACATGGTAATTACAGCTCAGAATATGACATGAAAACCAGTTGAGAGTATTGCATGAGTTGCCGTTGTGGCCCCTGGCGGCGGCACACAAGAAGCCAACATGTTGGATAATACACAGTCCAAGCAGCCTGAGGCGTTAGAGGAAGTCAAGAAGAGTAGTTGATGTGACGTAATGTGATGGGGAAAGAAGACTGAACTCATCTCTTATGGTTGCTATTAAAATGCTTTTGTGGGAGAAAACTGACATGCAAAAACAAATGTCAGAATGCGACGTTTGTCTCTGGGTTTAACGAACAATGCATACAATCTGAACAGACACTGGCAATACTGGGTGTTTACTAGGGTTGGGGATCGTTTAGATTTTAACGATTCTGATTCCAATTCCGATTCTTCCTTTCGATTCCGGTTCTTGGCAATTCTCGATTCCGATTCTTTGAGGGGTGGAGTTGAAACGGGTCACATGCCTATTTTCACAAATAAGAGGAAAGTTTTATTTTGAGTCAATGGTGGTTTGCAGTTTTACTGCTTTTTCAATGTAAAATAAAGCCACACTAGAGCGCTGCTTACTGTGCTCCAAGGCTGCAACACAACAAGAGCCTGGCCGCTTCGGAAACCAGAACTTGCACATATTAAATTGGGAAGCGCTGATCGGATTTGAAACCAAATCCTCTAAACGATTCCAATAAAGAAACGATTCCGATGGAATCGTAATATTTGAAACGATTCCAAGTAGGAATCGGTTCTCGATGCCCAACCCTAGTGTTTACACACACACACACACACACACACACACACACACACACACACACACACACACACACACACTCACACTCATACTCATACTCATACTCATACTCACACTCACATTCACTCTAGTCTAAGTATCTGTTGGAAAAAAGAGAAAACCTTTGAAAAGGTTTGGGCGGCACATTCACAGTGGTCATTTGCCTCCTCTCTGTAGCAAGCAGTGCACATTTATTCCACCACATGCAGCATATACACATTAATTATGGGATTAATCAAGGGAGTACTGCTGTCTCCATTGGTAGTCTCACCTAAAAATTCAGGTTTTATTGAACAGCTTTGAGCATTTTGTGGTAAGGGAAGAGAGACAGGGAGAGATGTAGGGAATCGGAGTGGAAAAGAAAAGAAAAGTGGGAGTGAAAGAGAGGGATTTCAGTTTCGGTAACTTGCAGGAGGGATGATGGAGGTCACCGTTGCTTCATACTCTGCTACATTCTGCTACAAAGCTGAAATGCCTCAACCCAGAAAAAAAGCAAATGCCAATGCAGTATTGTCATACTGATATTTAAAATGGTAATATACTTTCACATTTCTGCACTTTAACTAACTACAATACTTGCTGCTATTTTTGGAAATGGAAATGTTGATGATATCATTTGTACTGATGGCTCAAAACCAGAAATCAGCTGACTGTAAGACTGTTCACACCACCGGTCAGCATGTGTATCTGTAGTCGAGTAAAGCTTTAATGTCCTCGAGGGGCAATTTGGCTTGTGTTACGTATCATACCCAGCAATAAACAATTAGTAAATATGTTCATTACAGTACTATGTTAGTTTCACACTATGTGTAAACATTATTTCCATGCGTGGAACATGGTAATTGTACCATTTGTTGACCATTATCAGAGCTGGCCAAATCCGGTAAGACGCAAGCGTTCCTGTGCTGTAGAAATATAACCCAACCTCACTGAATGATTACAGACCTGTCGCCTTAACATCTGTTGTAATGAAGGTATTGGAGCACTTGGTTTGCAGTCACTTGTCCAGTGTTGCCCTTGAACCTTATTAGTTTGCATATAGAGCAAATAGGTCTGTCGATAATGCAGTTTCATTATGTTAGCACTCAGTTCTTCAACACCTTGTGGCACCTGCCACTTATGAAAAGGTTCCTTCCAAGCCAACAACTTGGAGATTGGAGTATTTCCAAAACAAAAGAAGTAGTGATTCTGTAAGAGTCATAGTGGCCATCTAGCTTTAGCTAATGGTCAGGAAATTCAACATTACAAATTCTTGGGTGTAGTCAACACAGTGACAACAACACAGTGCTAAAGAAAGAACTGAATCACAAAAAGATGGACAGGATATTGGTCTATCAAACGAACAATATGACATGGACTTCTGACTCCATGAAAAGCAGCCACATGTCTTGGCTAAGGGGGAGAAGATGAGTGCCCCTCTAGTCAAAAATGTGTTTTGCTTATTGATCCTTCACTTGGATGTTTGAGCTGCAATGTGCAGAGTGTTGTATGTGCGAGGTTTGACACTTTAAGGCTGCTTTTACATTCATGTGCAAAAGAAGGAAAGTTTCTCTGTTTCTCTCAATCTCAGTCTCTTAAAACACATGCACATACCGCAGGATTTATGACAACTAGTTTGGAAGCCTAGTTGTGGTCAAGTGTGCAGCTTACACCAGTGTGATGTGGAAACTTGAAACATCCAGCACACATAGACTTATAATGGACTTTTCACTGAAGTCAACATCTATTGAACAGTTAAACTTTTCAATATTGCATATTTATAGATTCTGGATTTTCAATGAGGGAGAATGAGTAGATGTATTTTTAACAAGGTAACTTTGTGGGGTAAACCTATTAGATTAGAAGTTCTACTTACTGTTCAGACTCAAATACATATTTGTGGCGAGCCACGTTCATTCAGAGGTGCAGGCTATGAAACCATGTGTTTGGGTAAAGGAATGTTCTTATGACTCACTCCCTGTCGGGTTCACACACAGCGTATCTCTGCTACCGTTGCTGACCTTCAATCCTGAAGATGTAGCAACGAGATAGCGAGACAGCGGGCTTATGAACACAAAAACGAATTCATTCCTAAATGAGAAAGTTGTTTGTCTTCTCTAGCCTATGTCCAACATCCGCCTGCTAATGTTGGAACACAGACATTGCACCTCTAGGACAGAGAAATTAGGGCTTTACTGAAGTGGGTTTTAGTATGAAGCTGCTAATAGCAGGTATGTTGAGCTGATTTCTTTCTTCTCCTACTTTGCAATGTTTCCTACACAGTTATTCTTCTCGGGGTGAAATCCTCTGAAGTAATATGTCCGCTATCCACATTATAAACACAAGATAATGGTAGATTGATGTATTCCTGTGTGTAAATTGTTGCATTAGAATACATTCAGGTTAAGGGCATTAACAGTTTCATATAGTTCATTTAATAAATATCAAATTTTGTCACTTTCATACTGACAGTGGATACTAATGAAACCCGATTAAATAAAATAAATGTATCTGGCAAGGCCACCTGCATATGCTTCTTAGCTTTGTTGAATAAATTACGGAAATTAATTAAATCAGTCTTGTGATATGAGTGTGTAGACTTTGTTTTATTGCTTATATTTTATTGTTTTGTTCCCTTTTTTGTTCAGGTGGGAACATGTGTTGCGGCAAATGCAAACCCTGCAACTACGTTCACCTGGAAAAAGAATGGAAAGCCCTTGTTAGCCGATGGGAAAGGTAACACATTGCATGCTGTTTGCCCAGAAACTTTCCAATAGTCACACCACACAAGATGCTGTGATACGGAGATACTCCTGGGGGGAGCTAGTGGTTTCTGTGACAGGAGACTGAAAATTAAATCATAGTATTTACCCAAGACTAAAGCTTAAACAATAGAAAATAGAAATATGCCATTCACTGTTGTTTACATGTTACCAAAAGATGGAATACTGTAATATGATACTGCATCTTGACTTTTGTCATTTGAATTGGACCAACTCTAGGATCACACAGTAACAGTTGGTGTAAACATTATGTTAAAGTTTGCCTTTTGTTGTCATTGTATCCACGAGCAGCCAGTGAGTACTTGAAAGTAAAGACAATCACAGAACCTTTCCTAATTGGCAATTTAGACTTCAAGACTTCTCTGTGATTACTAACTTCCCATCATCTGGACTGCTTTGATACAATAAACCTCACCCAGGGTTTGCTGCTAAACCAAAGAAAGCTATTTGCAATACTGTTTAACCTGTTTAATAGTTAGTACCTGCAGCACTAACTATGCTGGGTACTGTTTGTGTGTGTGTGTGTGTGTGTGTGTGTGTGTGTGTGTGTGTGTGCGTGTGCGTGTGCGTGCAGCTGTTGTGATCAGTTCTAGCATTAAGCTGGATCCAGCCACAGGCCTGTCCACCACCTCCTCCACCCTCCAGTATGCAGCTTCCAAAGAGGACGTTGCTGCAGTCTTTGTCTGCATGTCCACACATAAGCTGACCAATCAGGAGGAAGAACTGGGACCCTTTCCCATTTACTGTAAGTGGAATACAGCGCCGCCATCAGGCCCCGTAAATGTATTACACTTTGTGTTTGTTCTCCCTGCCCACATTCAGTACAGCAGGTTGTCAAGAGGATTGAGTCGTCTATGGTAGAGTTATACCTCAACAAGTAGTTGTGATACTTGTTTAGTTGGTGGTTTAATGATTTCACACAAGGAGGATATTTATTAAGGTTAAGCAGCTACTCGGCTGTGTTTGTCCTCATGTAGGTAATAAAGGTCTGCACCAATGTTTTCTGCATATGTAAATAAAAGAACCAGCACCATTGAAAATTGGTCTTATGCAGTATGTATGTTTTGACACATTCCGATCACAATTGTTTTGTGGTTCGTATCCCATCATCTACTGGCTTGAGTTGATCCTGAAAAGCAGTTACAAGCGCTCAGAGAACAAAGTGACACAATAATGAGACACACAATAATATATACAATTTCTAACAATCACTTCATTCACTTGTATGATGTACAAGAAAGATAATAGATAAGAAAGAGGGTCCATAGAAAAGGAGAGTCAATTGCTTCAATGTTTTTAGAGAACGGGGTGTAACAGATTCACAACAATTTATTTTAGGCATTCCTGTTTAGAGTTTGAAAACATGGACAGAGGAAATTAAGATTTATACAAATAGCCACCGGAGTCACACACACACACACACACACACACACACACACAATTTATTTATCTACTTATTAGGTAGGCCTGGTATATTATATATTTAAATATGTTAACAGCAATAATCTTGTCAAAGGTGTTTAAAGGTTTTACCAAAGATCATCCACACTGAGCTCACAAGGTCATTGAATATAACTAATATTTCCTCTCCACAGCTGTCCACACACCATGATTCAAGATAAGAATAATGCCTACCAAGCGTCTTTCCGAATTTCCGAGCTGAGTTTAATTACTTAAATTGAATGAACTGAATGATATCCTCTCAATACTAGAGTGATTGCCTTACAATAGCAGCCTTTATCAGATAATTTAGATGTGGAACTGCTGCTAGCGGTGACATTCCTCTTTAAATGCTGCAACTGCTCTGATTAGCCAATTCTACCAGTCCTTTATAGAGAGGGGAGCCAATTAGGAGCTAATCTAGCTGTGAGATGTTTACTGTAATGCATCTACAGTATGAAACTGCCTTGAAAGAAGGGAAATTTGAGCTCTGAAATAGGGGACACTTCCAAGAAACCTTTAGTGTAGTCTTCCTCAGTAAAAAAGCTACCACACTCTTTTCTGCCATCTAGTCCAGAATCAAGTTGCTACTGTACTCACAAACAATAGATGTGAAGGGCCCCATGCTTGATCGTAGGTAATGACAACATACAAACAGTACTTATTTACTTTTTTTGGTTGCATAATCTTGTGACAATCATGTGACATAGTTTTAATATTCCTACAGCTTCTGTCCAGTTCAAACAGCTGGGCCACTTTGGTCCAAACAACTTTTAAGTGAGAGATTATCAGATGTGTTTTTGCCTCAACATACAGTTTGACAGACAGGCTTTGTAAGGGAGATAATGGGCTAGAACAGATTGCTCATTTCAATACCAGGGTGGGGCTCTCTCAGGAGGAAGTGACCAGTGGGCCAGATGCGACTGCTTTAATATTGTGAGATATTAGAAGACAAGAGAAGGTCATGCCTTGGAGGAGGTCTGCGCTTTCTCAGTGCCCTTCTAATTGTATATTTCTTCCCTTTTGTTTTATTTTATTATATGCAAAAATGTAGAACCGAAGAACTAGAATGGGAGGCATGGATCGATAAATGAAAGAGGGGGTCTTGGCAGTAGCAAGTGGGGGAATTTCCAATTTGCTACTAAAGTGACTTTTTTCCAGTTCAGTCCTGTGTAAGTAGCGTGGTCTACACACTTGGCTAATCAGAAGACTGATAGGGTTACCTTTTGATATGTGATGGAAGATTATGTGATTGTTGTATTTATCTATGATGCTTGATTGTTGAATTGATCCGGATTAAAGGTGATTTATGTCTGTGAAACCTTGACACCCATGCTTCCTTTCTTTTTTTTCCATTCCCCTTTCCCCTAATTGCTCTCTGAACCTCTCAGATCCATCGGAGAAGGTTAGCCTCGAAATTATGTCCAAGGGACCCATCGTAGAAGGAGATAACGTGACGTTGAAGTGTCACGCTGATGGCAACCCTCCACCCAGCTCCTTCTTCTTCCACATAAAGGTCAGTCGGAGCCCAAAACTTAACGTCAAACAGTGCACTGCTGTCTGCTCTGGAATTCAAGTTGGTCATTGAGAATTCAGCCATTGCCATCAGACGGTGGCAGCCAATCATTACCACTTCTTTTAAAATTGCTTCAAAGTTGGAAAAGACAATTTAAAAGGCAAACTAGAATTTACAGATGATGGTTCCATTTCAAGTGTTCAACTTGTCTGCTATTTCTATGGGTTTTAAAAGCTATATATGCCTTATCCGTCTGATTGATGTAAGAGTTTTCATTATACTTCTTGTAAGAAATTACTACTGTCTATATCCTGTCTCCTTTCTTCCTTTCTTCCTCTTCCTGACAGAAGCTAATAATACCTCTGCTCTCCTCTCTCCACCAGGGCCAGAAAATGCTGGTGGAAAATTCGGACAACTACACTTTGACTAACATCAGCAGAGAGGCTAGGGGTGAATACAAATGCTCCCTGGTTGACAATGAGAAAATGGAGGCCTCCCAAAGCATTGCTGTTGGCTGTAAGTACTCATGACATATACAGAGCATTAGCATACTGTACCACAACAAGGAGGTAAATCACTGCTGGAGCACAATACATAAACCTCTGACTCTTGTCCTCACTTGGCCTCGAGCCATGGCTGCTCCCCCAAAACTTCCCCATGCTCTTTGCACCTTGATGGAAGTTTATTAACTTCCTATATATAACAAGACACTTTTTCTCACTGTAAATAAAGTCATGAGAGCAGAGTAATGGTAATCAAATTTAAACTTCGAGAGCCCAGTCTGGCAGGGAGGCAGATCGTGGAGTGCCAGGCTGGGAGGAGGGGAACTCATTTGAAATTTCTGACATAGAGTGAGTAAAAGTGTTTCAGTCAACTGATAAGCTGTTTTTCCCTCCTACCATCCACCAGCATTCCCTCAAGTAATTACTCATTTCTTCCCAGGTGTATGTTTCTGAGCCTTCAGTTCAAATGGGCCCAATCATTGTAATAAAAAATAAGTGTGTGTGTGTGTGTGTGTGTGTGTGTGTGTGTGTGTGTGTGTGTGTGTGTGGGGTTGAGTCAAAATAAACTGCAGTGTGTGTGTTGCCCAGTGCAACAGTGTGGCTCACAGGCGGCTGTGGCTCAGGTGGTAAAAGCGGTCGCCTACTGATCAGCCTCAGCAACAGTGTATGAATATGTGTGAATGGTTCCTGTACTATGTAAAAGCGCTTTGAGTAGTCGTTAAGACTAGAAAAGCGCTATATAAATACAGTCCATTTACATTTATGTTTTGAGTTTTTAATCGTTTCTGGACAACAATGGTGCTCTATGGCACAGAAGAAGACAATATTTCAGGCTTTGATTCACACAATACTTGTTAGTAGGATACATTCACTGTTGGTTTGGGTGTTGTTGACAAAAAGATTCATGAAGCTAAAACATCCCCAGCTGTAGCAGCAAAATGCCATCTCAATAGCCTTACCAGCGTCTCTTCTTTCTGAGGAGACTCAAGAAGGTCCACCTGTCTCCTCAGAGCCTGGTGAACTTCTATCGCTGCACCATCAAGAGCATCCTCACCAACTGTGCCACAGTTTGGTATGGCATCTGCTCTGCCTACGACCGAAAAGCACTGCAGAGGGTGGTGAAAACTGCCCAACTGCCCCATTGGTTCCTCGCTCCCCTCCATCGAGGCCATCCAGTGCAAGCGATGCTTGCGTAAGGCGCGCAGCATCATCAAAGACTGTTCTCACCCCAACCACAGACTGTTCACCCCACTCCCATCCAGGAGGCGTTACAGGTCTCTCCGCCCCCGAACCAGCAGGTTCAGAGGAAACTTCTTTCCGCAGCCGCAGGACTGTCACCCTACTGAACTCTAGCTCTGCATCCTAACCAACCAACTAACCCCCAGATCCCCCTTCTCCGCCCCCTGCCTGTTGAGGTGTCCATGACCATGGCAACCTTGACAGGGACAACAAGGAGGCGGACATCCCCAGCCCCTCGCAGGACATCCCCAGACCCCCCCAATGCGATATACAAAGTCTATACTTTGTATATCGCATTGCACTTTTCTGCTTTTTTTGCACTTGTGGTTGGACGCAAACTGCACTACAATGTACTTCTACTCTGCACATGACAATAAAGTTGAATCTAAAAAAAATAAATAAAAATCTTTACTCGCCGATCAATGTACCCTTCACCTTGTTTGTTTTTTGGCTCTCCAGAAAGTAGACATAAAAGCGGAACTCTCAGCAGTGAATTTTGTCTGAAAGTGGACCTTGTGTCTGCGATAAGAGGCAGCCAACCGCTATGATTCAACAGAACCATCCTTTTTCTGTCTTGTTTTCTCAGACTTGGACCTGAGTCTGACTCCCTCTGGGAAGGTTGTGAAGGCAGTAGGGGACCCCTTGCCTGTGAAGATCGAGAAGAACGCTTCTGGTGACCCTAAAGTTTCATGGACAAAGGTAATGGTGCTATAGTTCTGTCACTGATGGCATCAAATATAATGCTGCATTTATAGAAGAGATGGTAGATTTAGAAGTGTTATTGAAGGTAAACTACTGTTAGGCTTATCTACAAACAAAAGTAGAGTAGTAGTATCCTAGTATATAGTTGATATATGAGGTCAATGGGCAGTGGTGGCCTAAAGCTTGTGCCCTGGAAGTTGTCAGTTCAATCCCCAGAGAGCAATGCTTGTGCTCATTACCACCACTGAGGTGCCCTTGAGTAAGGCCCTCAACCCTTAAAAACGGCTCCAGTGGAGCTGCTCAGTGGTACTGGATACCTTCCAGGTATTAATGTGTAAAAGCCGTTGTATGCTTTCGCGTCGAATCGACAGCGTACCCCCGCAGACCCCTCTGCGTCTACGCCGGACACTACGCCGTAGCCTGATGTGCACCTCTCGAAAAATGTAAAATGTAACGACGCACGTCGCTTGTTAGCGTTGCATTTCTCCCGACTCATTTCCTGGTTCTCCTTCTCCATAAACAACATGAAATCAAGGAGAGGGTTAACTTTTCCTGCAACAGATTTCCAACCATGGTCAGAAAGAACAGGGGAGACACTTTGTTTCTCTCACTATGACGGTACTCGCTCTGAAGCTAATCGCCGTCACTCTCACTTTCCCTCACTCTATCACCCACTCCCCACACACACACACCAGCGCACAACTTCAGGCCATTTACGTAGGCTACGGCAAAAGCTTTGCGTGGAGCCTGCTCTGAACCATAAAACAGGCTTAACTGTGTGAATGTGATCAGGGTCTTCCTGCAAAAGAGAGGCTTCCTTTCAATGAACCCTTCCCTGAAAAATAAATAAAATGTAGTCTAGTATAAAATAGTCTGGACATGCGGACATCTCTCTGTGTGTTGCCATTCTGAAAATCCCTTTGCTTCAGGAAACAACAACACATTTCGAGCTAGAAAATGTAGGAGTTCTTTCCCGAGACTATTTATTAGAGCCACTGTCGCTGCGTCCCAAGCTTTGCACCGCCCAAGATGATTGTGATTAGAGAAATGCAAGCAAGCCTGAGTGTTATTTTTCTTCTATCCTAGAATGTATGTGTGCTGTAGCCAGACCTTATTCCACAGCGCTGTGGAGATAGAGCTGGCAATGTGAGACTAAGTATAAAATAATTCGAGAAAAAGCCAATGATTAAATACTCACATAAGGGTTACTGTGTTTCCAGTGAAATGAACATTCTTGTAACCCTGAACTCCTGAATTGGGTATAGGGAATAGATTGATAGAGGTAACTGACATCTTGCATTCATACCAGATGATAAGAGCTGGATGGGTGAAAATGATACTGGATACACATCCTGTTACTGTGGCATTTAAATTGGAGTTACAGGTACACCTTGCTCTATAAAACACATACTGACATTGTGACTCTGGTTTTCAGAATGGAAAGGCAATGAAGGAGCTGCAGTTTAGCAAGTTAACCTATGCTGATGCAGGAGTGTATGTGTGTGAGGTTTCCATAACCGGCCTTATGCGACATCAGAGCTTTGAACTGGTCGTTGAAGGTGAGTGCATGTGTGTTTTATTAATGTGTATATGCTGCATGTGGTGAAATAAATGTGCATTGCTTGCTACAGAGAGGAGGCAGATGACCTGTGAATGTGCCGCCCAAACCTTTTCAAAAGTTTTCTCTTTTTTCCAACAGAGACTAGAGTGTGTGTGTGTGTGTGTGTGTGTGTGTGTGTGTGTGTGTGTGTGTGTGTGTGTGTGTGTGTGTGTGTGTGTGTGTGTGTGTGTGGGCATGTATATGTGAGTGTGTGCGTGAATGTGTATGTGAGTGCGGGCCTGCATGTGTCATAGTCTACTCATCGGCTGGCAGAAATGATAGAATATTAAAACCGCCTTACTCTTCTATTAAGTCACTCTCTATTAAACCTGCCGGGAGGAAGTTCAGTTATTAATACTGAAATTAAATTTTAAGTCTCACAACTAGATTATATGATATTAAGGGGGCTTTCACACCTGAAAGTCCAAAGCAAGGTCCGGACCTTGCTTTGGATTCTTACCGGATCACATGCAAAAACATGAACCTTGGTCCAGACCAAGGTTCATGTTTTTGCATGTGATCCGGTAAGATTTCTTTTCACACTGCAATTATGCAAAACTACGTCCTGTCGTCATCAGATACGTGAGCTGCGTTTCCCCACAGTTGTAACAGATTGGTTTGTAGACGGGCTTCCCCGTACTCTCGTATCTTCTCTCTGTGTCGGAGTTGACTGCTGCAAAACGAACAGCAGTAGGGGACTGCTTCGTTGCGCTGTTGTGAAGCAAGACACAGGAACTTTGCGTGGGGTTTGAGGAGCTGCAGTTTTTATTCAGAGACAAACTGACACATACACTGTACACTTAACAAGTAAACTGCTGATGTATTCTCTGCTCTGGACGCTGACACTGTCTCTCTCTCACACATACACACTAAGCTCTGAGCTGTTCCTTAAGGAGCTTTATTGGTCTTATAACACCAAGAAAGCCTGCCAGAGCTTCCTGTATTTGGTCCGAAAGTCCAAACCCTCCAAAAAATGCTAGAAACGAACCAGACCATGGTTCAGCTTGATCCAGACCCAGACTATCTATTTTGGTCGGACCAAATTTTGTCTGTTTGGTCCGGACATTGGTCTGGGTGAGGTTTCACACCTGTAATTTGGGTTCGGATCAAACTGAAAAGTACGAAAGTCTGGACCAATCAAGGTGAAAGCGCCCTTAAATATCAATACCTGAGTCATCTATCTGTCTGTCTATCAAAACCCTTGAGGGCACCTGTTTTTAATCTGTTTTCTGTAAAATGCCGAAATACGTGACATGTATTTATGTGTGATTAAAAGTAGCTGAATGAAGCTATGTTAGTAGTAACAGCACAATGTGTTTGCATCAGGAAAGCCTATGATCACCAGCTTTACCAAGGACCATGGGGATGATGCCAATTCCAAAGTTCTGACCTGCGAGGCTGAGGGTGTACCAGAACCCAACTTCCAATGGAGCGTCAATAGCACAGACGTAAGTGTGTGTGTGTGTGTGTGTGTGTGTGTGTGTGTGTGTGTGTGTGTGTGTGTGTGTCAAGATAACAGCAAACAGTGCAGTATGGTGTCAAGTGTCCTTTGAGGAACCAGTCACTTACAGTAAAGAGCTCCTCATGAGGTTTCCACTCTTTTCTACCATTGAGGCTGTCTGCTGAGTGCAGAATTGTTTTTAGCAGCCCTTATTTCCTGGCAATGGCTGGAGCTATAATGCACCAGTTGCAGTGAGTATAAATCTCTAAGACAACCTTTCCACAGCGTGTGGGGGAATCAGCCTTAGTGCAGAACACAGTTCACTCTAATAAATAATGTACTTATGTAATGTAAGATATTTTGTGATGAACAACTCCTGCTCATCATGAGCAGGTAATGCAACTTTTCTCTGTTGGATTCAGGTTTGTTGGCAAAGAATAGGGTGTTTTGTGTTTAGTTCTGTGGTCAGAATGAGTTTGCAGGTTGGCACATACTGTCCCCTGACTCCCCTGCGTATGGGCAGTTCAGCACTCCTGTCAGGTGTCAAAGTTGCAATGGTGTCGTCCCACCATTCCACCGTTCCCCATCTGTCAAGCAATATACTTGACATATAATGTACTGTTCTCTTATAATACCTTATCTGAATTATTGTGTGGAGGTGTGGGGAAACACAAACAACACATCTACAAACAATATGCTTACTTAAAACACAAAAAACAATAATCAGAATCAGAAATACTTTAATAATCCCAGGGGGAAATTATTATTGTTACAAACTCCAGATATACAAACAACATATATTATACAGACAACATATATATTAGGAACAGAATATAAATATATATAACTATATATATATATATATATGAACAAATTTACAACAAACAAATTTACAGTTGTAATATATATAGTTGTATATATACATATATATAAGGATAGTTTATAACGTAGGTCATCATGAGCACACTAATGAATTATTCTTAAAGTCATATGCTCTGAAATTTATGGATTATGAAAATGTATGGAGTTGATTTTAAAACGGCACAATTAATGTACAAAGGAGAAACAATTGACTTCCTGGCAACATTAAAAAAAATGTCCTGGATAGAGAGGGCAATGATTTAAGAGGGAAACTTAGTTTAAAACAACTGTATGCATGCATTATTCTTAAAAGCTGTTTGTGTTCATGGGGTGACTCTCTGGAATAGTTATAAAATTGAGTAAAAATGTCACACAGTTCAAAATTAAACGCAAAAGAGCATTTCTGGAAAGGTACAGTAAAGAGGAGGGAGGTTGGATGTTAAAATGATTGACTGGTAGTGTATTATTTTGTATTAACTTGCTTCAGTTTTGATCTAATAGATTTATAATTAAATTGTGCTTGATAAATATACTGGATGGACAGTAGCTTACGGATGGTACATAAATACATGATTTAATCAAGGAAATGATGGAATAGTAACTTGATCGATTGATTGATCAGCAAATGTTTTAGGATTTTGAAGATGTTTTCTGTTATATAGTTATATGTTGCATATTGAAAAACGACAGATTGAAAACACTTTCATGAGGGCTATTTTTGTAATTAAAGATGTTAAGGTATGAACATTTCAAAATGGGTAGGATCCTAAAAGCATTTTGCTTCCTCCTACTCCCTTTCGGAGTCTTAATTCATTTAGTTTATTCTTGCTTTTTCTTTTTTCATAGTGAACTACTTTTGTGTCTTGTATTTTATGTTTTGTGTTTATTCTTTTTTATGTTGTTTAGGATATAAATTATCATAATATCCTGTGGAATGAAAAACTCCATGTGTAAGATTTTTTTCTCCAAATATGTTTCGAGCCTCTTATGTCTCTGATTATTCTTTTGTTGTGCTTCCAGAAGAAGACCTCCTACACCAACGGCAAGGCCACCCATAAAATCACTGTGAAACCCTCGGTGAATCTGACTGTCACCTGCAGGGTCAGCAACAAGCTGGGAGAAGATACCAGGACCATCAATGTTTCCTCTGGTAAGGTCATTCTTGGCAACAATTTGGTTGATTGGCTTTATTTTCCCAGTTGTGAGAAAGGAGATGGTGCAATAGTGCTTCTATGTAGTGGAGAACTAACGTTTTACAGCTTTGAAGAGACATGTATACATGTCTTTTGACTTTTGTTGTGTTGAAGTAATGTATTGGGCTATTTAGGTAGCCTCAGTTGAAAATCGAGAGAGACAAACTAGTCAAATTAAATTTAAGCGTTACTTTCTGTGCAATGCTTTAAATGTCCCTTAAAGCATGGACTCACAGGCAGACATTCTCTGTATAGTGACAGTTTTCCTCAGCCAATAACCTTGTTGACCTACACATCAGTTTACTGCAGCTCAGCTCTGTAGGAATCAAACAGGGTGACTTGTGTTACTGCCAGTGGTACTTCACAGTTAGAGAGATACTTGCCAGCAGCTTTCAGCTGCAGCCTGATTGCGGGAGCCTCAAAAAAATTATATATATATATATATATATATATATATATATATATATTCACATATATATATATATATATATATTCACGCACGCTTCTGAATCACGGGGGCTGTGGCACCTCTGCAACACAGCACAGACGCGCCCGGTAGAAAACAGGGATTAGTCCATTAGATCAGGTGAAGTATGGTGCCTGCTGTACCTTAGCTAAGTGAGTCCACACTTGATTTTCTTTTTGTCATTATAAAAGAGACCAAGGCAAACTGATCAGAAACCAAGTTAGAGGAAAAAAGTCACCTCAGGCCTCCTACGTACTTCCGCTCAATTTTCATACAAATGAAATGTACGAGAGTCTGGTTGGACCAGGGAGCATTTAGAATGAATTTATTATTTTATTTTACCTTAGCGTGTCTGCACCTTGTCCCCAGAAATAAAGTCAATAGAAGCAGGTTTTGGTGTTAAATAATGCACTATCCTAGGTTTAGTGAGAAGACACCCATCAGTACACTGCTTTTACAGACAGCACTTGAATGTGGAGAGGCTTTAACTTGTTTTTTTCTTTCTTTGAGAACACTGTATAATTTGTTCCATTTTCCACAAATTATACACACCTATTATCAACAGCCATTATTTGCTGTATCTAACTGTTGCAGAATGACCTTATGTGGAACATGTACATGTTTGCAGTGCAGGTTCACCAATGACACAGAATCTTTTCACTATGCCCACTACTGGGATGAAACAAAACAAAACAAAAAGGATTGTTTCAGGAAAGACTGGGACTGTCAAAGGCTACAGTCGTATCATTTCATGCATTCACTCTGTGCTATTGCTATTCCTCCTCATTCTTTCTTTTTGACTGTGATAATTACCTTTTCTTTTGTCTCTCCTCCTTCACCATCTTCTGGTTTTGGCTGCATTTCTTGTCTGTTGGGGTGCTAAACCTGTCTTGCCTTTTTTCCCTGCAGTTTAGCCAGAGCCACTGCCTGGCATCTGCTCTGAAAGAATATTAAATTGTTGCTTTTAGAATGTATTGTTGCTTTTTTCCTACTAAGGTACAGTTTGTTACATACCAAAGAGGATTAAGGCCACATGTGAAAAATGTATTTGAGTTCTGAGTTTAAAGTCAGAATTCTGAGAATAAAAATGTATTTAAAAATTCAGAGTTTTTTCTCAGAATTCTGACTTGTTTTTAAAGTGTATATATATTTTTTTTAAAAAGAGTCAGAATTCTGACTTTAAACTCAGAACTCAATACATTTTTTCACGTGGCCCTAATCCTCTTCCGTAGTTGCAGCTTGTTGTAAGGCTATTCTGCGAGGCTGCACCTGGCCTGATCAGTGTAGGGTTTTGTTTTCCTTTGGGGTTTTTAGACAGACATATATGTTTTGTTTACCTTTTATTTTGTATGAGTTCTAATTTATTTATGTTTGATTTCAGTTTTTAAGGAGAAAACAGAGGAAAGAGGTAAGATTTTCGTTTCCTTTTGCCCTTATCTTTTACTTTCTAGACTTTTTAGGAGGTTCTGTTGAACATTTCTTTAAAAAAATATCAAGCTATTCTTGAGGTCAAATCTACTATCATGGCAGATTAAACTAAACTGTTACTCTGGTGGATTCTCTGATTATGTACCCAACACTCACCACTCTCTCTTCATGTATAAACTGACCCACGTTCATCACTTTACCTGCAGACAATACTGTGTCTGACTCTGAACATGCACCTGCATCTCAGCTGTTCCATCTTCATTATTTTATTTCTGGCTAACTCATGCAGAGGAGCTCTCAGGGGCAGACTAGAGGGATTATGAAGAGGGCCTGATGATTATTAAAGGACAGGGTTAAATCATGCAAACACGGTCATCAGAACTATCCATGTGTCACTGATAATGCCAACAGAACGTCAGTTAGCAGATTTCCTGACATGAATGCATTTGCTTTTGTCCCTGACACACTGATTAACTCTCCTGTTCTATAAAAGGAACACACCAGCCACCATCTCCAAAATATCCAACATTTTGTTGTGTGCTGCAAATGTTTACCGAAATATAAACAAAACTTAACTCAGTGTGGTTTCATGTAGCTACAGTAAGGAGAACAAGTCGTCGAAATATAACACAAGACGAAGCAATAAAGTGTTGTGTGATGAAGTGTCACTTTATTACTTTGGCTCTCTGTAGCTAAATGTTAGCATGGATCATCACAGCGAATAATCTACCTGGGACACGTCATGATTTTGGTATCTGTGTCTTTCATCATAGCTAGGTTGAAACTGTCTTTCAATGAACTCCTTTAGGTGCCCAGTTGTAAAGCTTCTGTGTGAGTGTGTGTTAGTCCTACCGCTGAATGCTGCTGTCTGTTGTCAGACTCTCAGGAGGATTCAGAGGACCAGGCCAAGCTCATAGTGGGAGTCGTGGTAGGGCTCCTCGTAGCTGCTGCCATAGTGGGACTCATCTACTGGCTCTACATGAAGAATTCAAGGTACAGAAACACACACTGGTGTGCAAACTCAATGTTGTACTCCGGATAGTGAACTTAGAATAATAATCAGAAGGAAGGTGGTCAAGATTTATAGCCACAATCTCTGATGATGTATATAATCACATATGTCAAAGAAGCGCTACGCAGATGAGGAAGTACTATCAGGTGGGAGGTTTTCCGAGCACGTAGCAGAGGGAAATATGGCAGAAGGAGAAAGTAAGAAGGTGATGTGTGTGTGCGTGTTTGAAGACATGAGTTTACAGCCTGCTGTGGAGTGACGTCTGGAGCAGAGAAGGTCTGAGAAGGTCATTCTGCAGCGTAGGTACTTCACGCTTTTGCAATTCTGTATTCACCACAGACAAGGAAGCTGGAAAACTGGGGAGAAGGAATTGGGAACATCTGAGGAGAGCACGAAACTAGAGGACAACAATCACACTGTTTAAAGGCACTCCTGCTGTACTACATGAGATGAATATGGTAAGAATTGTCACTTTTAAATGTACATACACCATACACACAGGCAGACTGAGTGTAATATATGTTACATTTCAGTTCAAGTTTAATTTGAATGTATTTATATATACAACATATACATACAAGTATATTTTTTGTTTATTACAACATGTCTTACTTTTGTAGGTTTGGCCATCAATCCTTTAGCAAATGATTTGCTGAGATCTCATAACAATACAACACACAATCTGTCAGATGATCAGACAGATAAAAAAACAACTTAGTCAAACTTATTTCGAAGAGAAAACAAAGGTGACTGATGCAATAATTACCCTAAATGTCCATTGTAAACACATTACAGACTGACTGCCTGCTTAAACTTCAACCTCACACTTTCCTGTGTCATATTTGCTCAAACTGTCACTATATCTGACAGTGCTACATGAGAGGAATAATCCGTGAAAAAACTCACGTTCCTCTCTGCCGCCTCGGTGTGCTTCTAGTGGCATAAGAAAAACAGCCAATCAGAGCCGAGGATTCTCTAACGCAGCGTCAACATTGCTCGTGAACTCTGATCAAACTGGCAGCGCTGATCAAATATGAATCAAGATTCTGTTACTGCGTTGCCTATTTCTCACCTCAAATGTTTTCTATTCAATTGTATTTATAGTATCAAATCATAACAGGAGTTATCGCGTGACACTTTACAGATAGAGACCAGGGTGGGAAATTAGCACCCACCACCAGCCAAGGGTGACGTTGCCTTGTGTACCAGCCACAGTGGCGTCTTGGGCGGTGCTAAGCACCGGAAAAAGCTGTGGTGCCGCTGCAAAATAGCGTCTGGAAGGAACTTGTTTTGGTGGAACGTGCTTTAGTCGTGAAACAGAGTAACTCATTTGATTGGTTTTCAGCGCTAGTCCGTGACACATATAGCTGAGCTGAGGTACAGACGAAAGGAAAATTATCGGGTAAAAAAATGTGGTGACAATTGGGCGCCTGGGTAGCTCACCTGGTAGAGCAGGCGCCCATATATAGAGGTGTACTCCTCGACGCAGCGGCCGCGTGTTCGACTCCAACCTGTGGCCCTTTGCTGCATGTCATTCCCCCCCTCTCTCCCCTTTCATGTCTAAGCTGTTCTATACAAATAAAGGCCTAAAATGCCCAAAAAAATATATAAAGAATGTGGAGACATATCCCCAGTGTTAAGAGGCCCGCGGCGGAGTCAGCAGTAGCTATGAATGTACAAACTGTTAAGGGCGAAGTAAAGAAAAAGAGAAGGTACTTTTCGAACAAGTGGCGCATTGATGACGAAGGGAAAACGAGGGAATGGATAGCCTACCTTCCTGACGACCAGTCCATGCACTGTACTTACTGTCAAACCTACGCATCGTCAGAAAATGCTAACAATTTGTTCGTTAGAGGAACAACTAACCTTAAATTAGAGGCAATAAAAGACCATGAGTCATCCAAGTCTCATATCAAGTGCACTGCCATACAGGTGGCGAAGACGGCCCCCCAGGAGCAGAGTGTGGCAATAAAGGTCTTTATAAAATCTGCTTCATGCAATCGGCGCAGTTGGACCGAATGAGAATTCTATTCAGAAACGTCCATGTGATCGGCATAAAGGGCAGACCTTTTTTCACATCACTTTTTATATATATCCTATATTAATAAAATATGTATTAATAATACAAAATAATGTATTGAAGCAATTCAAAATATGCAAGTGCACTTTCTTTTATAAATTTGAATTCCGGAAAAAGTGGCTGGTAAAAAATATAAGTGGCTGGTAAAATTGGTGGCTGGTGGGCAAAAAAGTAAATTTGCCACCCTGGTCTAGACCACACTCTATAATTTACAAAGACCCAACAATTCCAGTAATTCCCCCCAAGAGGAAGCATTTAGTGCAACAGTGGCGAGGAAAAACTCCTTTTAGGAAGAAACCTGGGACAGACCCAGGCTCTTGGTAGGCGGTGTCTGACGGTGCCGGTTGGGGGTGTGATGAACAGTGGCAATAATAGTCACAATAAAGATAATGGAACTATGACTAGAAATAGTAGTTGTAGTAGTTCAGCGTAGTAGGGCCCTGCTTCAGAAACATATTTTAGTGTACTGGTTAGATAATGAAAGTTTGCTCTGGCCGGTAGGCAGTGCTTTGGTTTTTGGCTCTTATTTTACATCTAAAATTATATATAATTATATCCACCCAAGTAGAAGTAAAAATAGTCGTAAAAATAACTATTTGTATAATGTAAGAGTTATAAAATATCTCGTAAAAACTACTCAAGTAGTAGGCAACGTCATTAGATGCATTTTATTACTATACATCACATTACATTCAAACAGGTCCTCAAAAGGTAATAACAAATGTGAAGTGCATGTTAATTGTTATTTAAGTGCCCATATCCAGACAAATGACAAAATATGTACTTTGTGTATGTGTGTGTGTCAGTCTGGCCCCTGGAGTTTTTTTTGCCACATCTGAATTTGTACTTGTACTGATGTGCTCCCAGACCTCATCAGGTACTTTAGTTGTCATATTTAATATGACTGATGGCTAAAACTAATGAAATAAGATCTGTGTTGTAAGAAACTGTAATTACATTTGTGTTTAGGTGTTTTTCTGGGCGTTATATGTCAAAATCTTACATGATTGAAATGATAATGACTTTATTTCTCTGTTCGTCTTTGTGGGGAAGAAGCAGCCATGCAACATTAAAACTACAGACTCCCAGTTGGCTGATGACACCCTCCATCAGGCTCCACACAAGCAGCAACAGAGTCGTGCCCACTGCCTGCTGTCCCACCTCACTGTCTGAAGTCTGCACTGAGGCTGCCTCGTGTTACTGTTTCATTTTGTGTTTTCGTGTTCCTGGTGAATGCTCCGTTATGTTTGTGTGAGCAATTCTGCTCAGGGTGTGTGGTGGGTTTTATTGCCGCTTAGTTCTTTCTTTAGGATTTATTTTTTGTGTGTTCTCGATTTTCTTCAAAGAATGTAAATCCCTTGTACTTGTAAGGCCTGTATAACGAATTATAAGTATGTTTGTGCCCTCGCTGAGCATGCCAATGTTTATTTTTATTGTTAGTTCTTTTTTGTGCGCTGTGTGTTGAAAAGCCTTTGTTAGGCTGTCCTCAGAGAAAAATACACTTTACGTATAACCCTACTGAAACTGCTCAACATCTCTTAACCTCCTGACTTATGTTTTCTGGTTTTGAAACACTGGCAAATGGATTGTCTGTAAGGTAATGGATGCCCACTACCGAAAGAGTGCTAATTATAGTCAAGATAATAAATAAGGTTTATTGCAACTGTGACCCCATTGCATTTGTGTAGATGTAAATTGGACACAGTCAACCACTAATTAGTTGCTTTTGTAAATACCAGTAATTTCTGTCACTTAGTCGTTGGAAAAATTGTTTAATCTGAGCAGGCAAAAAGAAATGAAAAGGCAAGTAGTCTCTTTTTTAAGTTTATGCTAAAAAAGTGTTATCACCTGTGATTTGGTTTAATACACTACATTGTTGTCTTCATGTCCTCACCTATCTGGTCTACAGTTCCTATATAATATTTTCTTTTCATGTTTTCTTTTTGGAAGCGCTTTACTTTATGCCAGGTCTAAAAATCTATTTTTGTGTTTTTGATGTATTTATATTGTGTGCAACCTTGCTGGATGGCGATGCTGCAGCATGCAAGATAATACTGTAGTTATTTTTAAGCCTGTGTGGAAGTTTTGAAAAGGTACTGTGTGGTAGGAGAGTTACATGAGAGTGAATAAGGCTATACAGTATCTGTGCTCATTACCTGTTACCTAGCTCAGTGTTGTTACAGGCAGACTAGATGAGGTGCATAAAGATGTAAAGCCAGAGAGCCACCATCTCTCTGGCTTTACATATTTTGCTCTGGTACATCCCACAATGCAACACCCCAGTGACCCACCAAGGACAAAGGTTTAATAAGAAAGTTTGAGAGGAATCATAGACCATTTATAGTTTATAGTTCATAGTTGTTAAGTTCACACCATTTACATACTGTATGTATGTCAAGTTCTGATAAATAACTTTCACCTAACCATATGTTAATATTTCTGACAATCCTAGGGGGATTATGAATATAGCCAATAGTCAGATTTATTTAAGATTTGAGAATGTGGAACTGGTTTTCTTAGACATTTAGTTTGTTTTATTTTCAGCACCTGGCAAGAAAGTACCAATTCCAGTATTTTAAATTGAAAGAGCTTCAAGAGCTTCAGATACAGATATTATTATATGTTGGTTGAACTTGAAGGAACCATCCCCCAGTTGATCTTGGATGCTCGTTTTCCAAACTAAAGCAAAGAGATGACACTCTCTCAGTTCTCTTCCCTTATTTTTGTGGAAGGTGTATCTTCAAAATGACAACAGTGTCATCACATTGTGGGATGGTTGCAAAACTACGACATGAACATGAAAGCAGTAGATCAGCATTTTAGGTACCTAGTCCATTTGTTTGCTCATGCCTTTTGTTCCTTTTAAAATAATCAGGACAACAGTGAAACCAAAGATGGTGAGATGCGAAGGCCATAGTAGAGTTGTAAATACAGACTTTTGTTTTTGTACCGTTGTTGACAATAAAGTGAACATTTTGAAACAAGAGTGTTATGCCTGGTGTATTGAAAAATAGTCACAACATGTAAATCCATATTTATATTTATGTTTGTTGCTGTATCACTCTAGAGTGCCAGATGTTTTTAAGCTGTAAAAAGGCTGCTGCATTCATCCTCATGATCTTTATCGTTTCCTTATGGAGGAGGTAGCTGCACACTTGTGGACTTATCCTGCATCAAATGGTGACTGTGCCATCTGCAAAGTCTACAGCTGTGCAAACATGGTGCACTAGATTCCATTCTGTTCAGTTGTCCTCATTACCCAGTCGATGGCTAGTAGAAACAAGAATCGAGATAATGGGTAACCCTGTCTAACCCTGGTCAGTTTGAGATCATACTCATTCCAGCATAGCTACTGGAATACTCAATTTTCAGATTACAGAACAACCCTATTTCCTTACCCTTTCAATATAAACCCATTTAAACAAAAAATGTCAGTGCATAGTGTGAACATAAAGAGTGACTCCACTAACAGTCATCCTTTAAAGAGGCCCTTTGTTCTTTTCTCAAAGAAAAACTCCAAGTCTTCCAGAGTCGCGACCAAAGCTGTTTCGAAAGACCGCTGTTCCCAGCAGCAGCAGCCATAAGCCCGCTCACCGACTCTATACACAATGTGATTGGCCCGGCCAGAGTTTGGCTTTTCCAGCTCACAAGCCAACGGAGTTGCTAGACCCCCTGGCTGCAAATTACATTTGCTGCTGCTAGGGTGCATCTAGATTTCTAGGCTAAAGTTCAGGATCTAATGGGAAGGTAACTCCTGTGATCTTGGTCAAGGTGTCACACTTTTGCACAAAGCCAAGTACAGTGCAGGGAGGAGCCGGCGTCTAGACCACGTCTGAAGCACGTTTCTGACAATTCAGGTTTGGATTTATGTAATTTCTGTGGACTGGGGTACAGTTGGAGTAATTTATAATGAACCAGCCTGTACCAGGCATTTGTATCTGACAAACTGTCTTGACATATATCTGAAAAGATCTTAACTGAAGGAAGGTCTTGCTGGACAAGTCATATTTCTTCAATTTTTCAAATGACATAAGAAATCTTTTTTTTATCAACAATCTTCCAAATGCTGCACCCCTTTATGATGCACCATTTTCAGAATCTTGTTATTCAGAGTCATGGGTATGAGGTTATTTTGTCTTTGGTGACAGTCCCATTTTTAGTCTAAGACTTCCCAGCAGACATTGAGATGTTGAATGCCCATTGTTTGAACGTCCATTCAAGACATTTTGTTATGGTTCAAAAATAGTTCCAAAATGAAAATCCGTCCTTATCCTTATTTCTTAATATGTTGTTACTGCGAACAATAGTAAAGTTTAGTTTGGGTTTTTTGCTGGGACACAAACCCAGGAGGGTGAAAGTCCTGTATATTTGACTTATTATTGTCTTATAAGTCAACCCCCTACTGGCTGTATATTTGACTTATTATTGTCTTATAAGTCAACCCCCTACTGGCTGTCAACAGGGAGTTTGTCAGTTTTTATCCTACTGTACGTCACCTGACTTTCTGACAGAAGGCCCTGAAGGCAAACGTCTCCCAAGTGCGATCAAAGACAGCTTGGAAAACAATTTTGACTTACAAAAAAGGTTTTTAGACTTAGTTTACTTATTAATATCAGTTTTTAGGAAATGGTGTTATGGTGCATAGACTTACCAGATTTCTTATAAACAATCACTGCAGGCTCTGGATGGGAATGACCCTCACGTGTGTGTGTGTGTATGTGTGTGTGTGTGTGTGTGTGTGTGTGTGTGTGTGTGTGTGTGTGTATGTAATAATGTGTCACTTGAAGCCTGTCAGTCCAACGAAGGGTGACGCAGCACACATTTACTCAACACCCTTTGATTTGAAGTGTTAAAACTAAAAACAAACTGCCTGTGGGAGGGTTCATGTCACTTTACATGTTAGGAGATTATCTTTATACAGTAGCTGCTGTGAGGCCTGTTGCCTCATCCAGTCTTCCTGAAGCAGGAGAGGAGTAAAGGCTGGCAGAAGAAGTCTAGTCAGTATCAGTATCAACACAATTACCAATCTGTTTCTTTCATTTCAATTTCTGGCATTTTTTTCAAGATTCATTTTAGTCTGGTTTATTTGCAGAGTTAAATTAATGATTACTCCACTGCGCTGTGGAAATAGGTCTGGCAATGTGAGACTATACTGGAACAAACTGTCGGGAAACAGCTATCTCATGGTATCATGACACAACACACACACACACACACACACACACACACACACACACACACACAGACACACACACACACACACACACACACACACACACACACACACACACACACACACACACACTTGCACACATACAAACACACACACACACACACACACACACACACAAACATTAAGGAATTGTGACTTTTTATTTACTTACCTATGAAAATAACATATCAAGAAAAAAGCATTAATAATGTATAAATTAATTGCGCATTACTCTATGCTTTACAAATTACCACCATATTACTTTTTTTTTGTCACCAGAGCACATTAATACTAAAATGGCAATAGAAAATAAAAACCACCCTTTGCAACCTAAGGCCACTTACCCCCTTCACAAGGACGTCCACCGGAATGGACACCACTGAGCTCAGAGTAGTTCAAGTTCGAGAAAAAGAAAAAGGGAAAGGGAAAAGAGACCAGTGTAAAAATTAAGCCTCAAGTTAAGCAGGATTGGAATATCTAAATATAAGTCTGGTAATTTGTCTGCAAGCACAAACATTACCTATGCTCTAATCCATGTTTGGACAAGGAGAGAAGTCTGGCATTCCTTTTTGAGGAGTTTCAGGTTCAGTACAAACAGCACTGCCAATTGTGACAATAAACCTCAGTTGAATATTGTAATGTAATAAACTTGGTGACTTAGGGGAGCAGATAAAGCTGCTTAGCCGATGACTAAGCATTATCTAAGCGCTATATGTTTATATACATGTTTTGGTTTAGCTTACATACTTTAATGGCTGTGCTGCAATGGATAAAAATAATTTGTGAATCTGTGTCTGCACTGTGGATGATTACAGAGACTTGCCTCTCAAGGACTTCCACTTTGCATTGCTCATTATCACTAATTCAAAATCAGGGTTAAGATGACCTCATAAGATCATATTCTAATGATGAGAAGCCTGGCTTATTCCAACACACAAAAACAACACTTAAATGAAGAGTGGTTTCACACTCTCACATTATGAATGTAAAGAAAAGTCAGTGAGCTGTATCATTAGGACTGGGATCTATATTTCCAACAGTCCAACTGAACCTTTTCATTTCCTTTTTGCAGCCAGACTATGAAATATCTGACCAGAAACGTTGTTGTTACACTATTGTGATATCTGATATATTTGGACTAACTTACAGCTTACTAACTGAGAACCTCAGTCCCAACAGACAGAGGGACCTACTGTTAATATAATAAAAGTTACTACAGTCCTGATACACATTGATTAAGATGACATAGTTAGAACCATAGCATATTCAGGGAGCAAAGATCCACTCTACCGATCTATTCACACTCTAGTAAGTAAACGGTCTATCTCTGTTAGCCCAATGTTTATCAAACTATCCATTCGGATACGTGAAGATTGCTTGCTTAAATAATCTAGCTCTCACGCTAGGAAGTAGTGACTGTTTTGTGACTGTTATGGAATAAATAGTACCAAGGGAGTCATTAGCTCATCAGTCATCACATTTCAAATTCTACAGGTAGCAATCCTAAAGGACAAATCTGGCGCAAAATGAACCTAGGGGTTAATAACACGTGTCTGAGTTCGACCATTCTCTGGGATGTGTTTTCATGCTAATTGAATGTGACCAGTTTCATCGCAAACCGCTAATTAGCTTATAACGCTAGTCGTCGGGGGAGAGGGTAAAGTAAAAGGAAATAGCTGTTTCTATACCACTAAAAAGGCTCAAAATATCACCACACTTCAACAGTAGCATAGTGAGGGTCTCTACATGTAAACCCAAGCATTGAGAACTTTGTAAGTGTACAGACCGTTTATTAAAAAGATAGTTTAGAAAGACAGTACCGTTCACGTATACAGGTGGGCGCCATCTTGGGAAAACAGTCACGACCAGTCGAATGACGAACGCTGTGCAACGTGAGCTGAACTGTCACTTAAAATCTCCCATGGTCCGTGGTTTCCCAATAGGTCGATAGGAATTACGTTTGTGAAATGTAATTACATGGACATGCATGAATTATATCTGTTTATTAAAATATATGCACGCCGTTCGTCGTTCGACTGGTCGGACTGTTTTCCCAAGATGGCGACGAATAGCTTTATAAGCTAATCAGCTGTTTGCGTTATCTTGTTTCAAGCTAGAGACACATTCGATTAGCATGAAAACATATCCCAGAGAACGGCCGACTTTGTACACGTGTTATTAACCCCTAGGTTCATTTTGCGCCGGATTTGTCCTTTAATTGCCCAATTTAACCAGGATAATCTAGATTTTTACTGTTGGTTTAGTAAGAATAACATTGTACCCTTTAAATGGTTGAGATCTAGAAAACCAGCAACATCGCTAAATAGACATTGGACGGGGCAAGACACAAGAGTATTGATATGATAGACAGGTTTTAAACAAACCACCAGGTTAGACACACTTATGTGAAAGAGATAACAAAGAAAAAAAGATTGTTTGTCTTTATCGACATAAATGCAGTGATGTCACCAAGTTCCTACTTTCAGATCTCAGAAATTATTTTGAAAGAAAAACAATGGTATTACATTACTATAACAGTGGTCAAAACAGTAAAATGAAGTCCCAAATTATAAACTGGAATTATCTGTAATTATAATTATAAATAGCTGGGTAAACATTGCCCATTTTATGGCAAACTACACCTCTAATAAGTCTGGCATACTATGGTAATAAAACAATACTGTTTTGCATTAGAACAAACCCAATACATGCATTGGTGAGCCGTGTTACAGTCATTAGATTACACCCGATTCCAGATTCTGAGGGAAGAGCATTAACTCCACCTTTACTGCACAGTGGACGTGCATCTGACTCAGCTCATAGTTTGAATGCTCTGCAGTATTCTGTTTGTCTTTACTGTGTTCACACTACAACTCCACTTCAAAATAAATGCATAATTGCTGCAGAGCTAATAAGTGACTTTCACTCCAAATCAGATTGAGAGCGATTCCTCAAACATGTGGGGAATGTGGACATTCCCCCTGAGATGGCTGTGTAATTGAAGTAGAGACAGGCGGCTGCAGTGTGATGGCTGCATAGGACATGGTTTTCTGAGCATTATCGCTGATCTACATAACAGGTTAGGTCTGTAATGTTATTTAAATGCTTGAGCTGAAATGCAGGCACGATCGTCTGGCTTTTGTCATGGAGAAATGTTTTTACAAACATTAAATATTTTCTACCACTTAATCACTTAAGGGCAAAAAGCGGCCTGAGAAGAGCTCAGTGTACAAAGGTATAACTCACTCACGCAGAACAAATACATTCATAGGCTTGCGGTCCTCAGATGAAGAAAATAAAAGTTTGATTAATCCCCTGGTCTAGGAAAAGAGACAAAGAGCAAGATTAACTCTTCCACCCTGATCCTACTGCCAAGATACCATGTCTAACCAAAGTGTTCCTGTGGAGCTGCCATACAGTTTTCTCCAGGTCTGGGGGAAACAAAGGAATCAATAAGGCATCCTTTGGCTCCATCTAACTACTCCTGACTCATCAGACCTTGTTAAGACAGCCAGACCATGGGCAAACAGTGGAGTATTCTATAATGGGCAACACGTGAAGAAAGAGTTAGTGAAACAAGAGGCATGAAGAGAAGAAAGTAACAAAAGGAGTGAGAGAAGAAAAAACGGTGGAGTCTGGCTCCCCCTACTGGCTGTAAATTAAAATTGGCTGTGCATTTAACTTGAAAAGAGCTGGAGAGTGAAAGGCTCTTCAAACAATATCTGTAGGGTGGCATGATGTGAAAGGAACAGTAGCAGCAGGATCAGGATCAGGATCAGGATCAGGGCTTAACAACAGGCATACAGTCCCAGCCTGGAGAAAAACAGGAGCATCTGAAAACCAGAGGCCAGCACCAGCAAAGCTCACTGTAAACAACACCAAGCCCAGTTCTTTTTTTCACAAGTTTAAATCATTCACAGAATCATTCCCCTTTTTTTAATTCTGTGTTCTACTGTGATTTGGTCTTAGCCACTTTGTTGTGCATTGTCATCTCTGTTCGGCAACAAAAGGCAAGTCTCTTGAAATACGTTTTTGTTCCTGTTGATTAACAGTCCCAGACCAAGCAGAATAAAGAAGCCCTTTTTAGTCAGTCTATTCAGAGGCACAGCTTCATTGTTGGACTAGAGTTTCAGTCTTGGCCACTAAGCGAACTCTCGCAGAATGTTTCGGGCCACGTCAACTTTGTACTGGGCGATCATCAACGCCCGCTTCACATCCTCAAAGGAGTAACCTTCCCCCATCAGCTTGGCGATTTTGGCGTCCACGTTCTCTGACTCCAAACTGTGGGGTTTGCCAGGCTGAATGTCTGGAGGGATCTTCCTGGGCAGTGGCTTGGGCGGTCTGGCAGGGGCCTGCAAACAGTCCATCGATACTTGGAGAGAGAGAAGGGAATTCATGTCAGTGGAAAAATGCCCCTGGCCCCCAGGCAGACACTTTAGAGTGTTATTAGTGACAGGTTTGTAGACTAAATGCTTCTCGTCACAGAAGAAAATCTTTTACATTTCTTGCAATACCTTTTGAGTTTGGATTTTTATTATTAAGTTATAACTGTCCTCCATAGGTAGAAATTGAGGTATTCACTTCACATATGCTCCTCGGTGGAATGCCAGAAATGGCAAAATATGGTCTGCCTGCTTCAGGGGAAACAGGGAATATTTGGGGAAATAAAGGTACTAATACCAAACATATTTAGTCTGATTTGGAATTCAAAGTTTTAGACAAACTTTACATGTCTGCACAAAGCAGCGTCACCGAGCTGCTCAGGACTTCCTGTTTAGGTTGGTCATGTTGTTGAGACTGGTCGGGCCCATGAGAGCAGAAATGATTCTTTCAACAGAGGGAGATTTTTGTCTTTGAGAGTAACTTTGCTACCAAAGTGTCCAGTCAGATTATTATTATATTATCCAGTTATTATATGTTAGATGACTGAGGTCTCAGAAGCGAAAAATGCTTTGCACATCTATTACACGAGGGGCGGTCAAAACTCCCGCACGCTGTCAACTTGCAAAGATAAATGTAACAGCTGGCAATGTTTCGGTACTAAACCTTCCATCAAGCAAACTGTGTTAGATACTGAGAAGTCGTCTTTTTGGGTCTGCACCAATCACCTTCTCCACATAAAACGAAGATATAAATACATTCACTTACTCCACATATAGCTTAAATACAGTACAACACTTTGTAACAATAATATACCATTCCTATTATCAGGACCATTAACTACTGTGTCCATTTATATACAGTATGTATGCACTCATGCTGCATCAATATTTTGAGGCCCTGATGTTTGTCTACTTGTACAATATTGTGTAATAAGTAATATTTATGGTTTTTCTATTTTTTTGTTATATGCTTTGATGTTATCTAAGACAAAGTAATGAAGTATTTGCCCTTTGAACTTTTGTGAGGTCTCTTGTGTTTATAATGGTTTTTTTCTATGCATCTATTGATGTAAAGGTTATCAGCAAGATTTAGGAAGATGTCTATCTGTATGAATGCATTTTAGCTTTTGGGTTTTAGCATTCAATATACAAAAATCTACATTTATCTAATATAATTTAGATGTCTTTGGATGGGATAATATTGTTACTATATAGTGTTGTACTGTATTTAAGCTCTATGTGGAGTAAGTGAATGTTATGTGTATTAATGTATTTATGCCTTATTTTGATGTGGAGAAGGTGATTGGTACAGACCCACAGCCACCTCCTATAAAAGATGGCTTCTCAGTATCTAATACCATTTGCCAGATGAAAGTTGAGTACCGAAATGTTGCCAGCCAATAAATGTATCTTTGCAAGTTAGACAGTGTGCGGTAGTTTTGCTACAGATGACTGAGGTCTAAAACACAGAGAACATGCAGTGATACATATATTACAACTATATTTTGTATCGTAATGTTTTGTGAAAGTAACTCATCAAGACCTAGACATGTTTTTCTAAGCCATATGTGTGCATTTTCTCATGTAGTCATTTGCTGAGAAGGGGAGGTTACTACCTTGACTGGCTGGTAAATGGTCGTACTCCAGGCAGCCTCGGGAGCCTTTAACATGATCTGTGTGTCGTCTGACTGGAGGCAGAGGAGCAGCACTGTTCAGCATGTCGAGCACTGTGTCTACACCACAGACAACACAGAGAATTCAGGTAAAGGAGCCTGTTGTTATCTGTCAGTCACGAAGTAATGCTGTGTGCAGTGTGAATTTTCCACAATTAGGTGACCATAATAAACACTTGTTCCACTGCAAGAGACAATCATTAGACTGGCACAACACTGTAGGAGATGCACTAAATCTATATGTTTTAAACATTTTCCACAATTTTTCGGAACAAAATGAGTTTGCCAGCTCACCGGGGGTTAACAGCAAGTGCTCATGACCAGAGGAGGGCCTGTGTGGCCGTGCAATGGCAGAGGAGGAGGACGTGGAGGAGGTGCAGAATGCGGACGGAGAAGAGGAGGAGAGGTCGGTGAAGCTGTGTCTCGCCGGTGGAGGAGGAGGAGGCTGAGACGGAGGGCGGCTGCTGAAGGGGTCTTGTAAAGCTGAAACACAACAAAACCACAGACAAGACTGAACTCTCTGCTGTGATTCATAGTTTATACTTACATGAGGAGGTGGCTGATGCTGCTATACAGTAAAGTCTAAACCATGCAATGGGATTCCATGCCAAAGAGCAGCTGACATGCTGCCCTGAAGAGAAAAGCCAAGAGAGGATATTTTTGAGAGGGGACTTCACAGGAGGAAAGGGACTGGGACAGGAGGAACAAGATGGCTTGCTTAGAAACTTGTGGGTAGTCCAGGTTACCAGAACCCAGATGTGGTGATAACAAGACATCCAACATACTTATTAGCACATAACTATATCTGAAGCACAGTTTTAGTATTTGTTTACGGCATTAAAGCTGTTTCATGCTTCTTGCGTTCAGCGCAGCAGGCGCGGTGCGGACAGTGATATGACGCAAACGCGGCGTGGACGACTGGAGGGTCCGCGGAGGGTCCAATCGCCGAGCACCTCCAAGATTTTGTAACATTGCGGACGCAGTCGAATAAACTGTGTTGCAATGATTGGCTACAGGAGAGAAGGAGCGTTCTTTGGCCACTCTGACCGCAATCAGTATGAAAAACCAGATGGTTAGCGGCGACAATGCGTGCCATCCGCAGCGCGCCATCCGCAGTGCCCCGACCGCGCTGAACGCAAGAAGCATGAAACAGATTTAACAATACGGACGTGGTCACATAGACCGCGTTGCAATGATTGGCTACAGGAGAAAAAAAGTCCGTTCTCTGAGCCGCTCTGACCACAATCAGTATGAAAGACCAGACGATTCGAGCATGAACGTCGTCCGCAGCGCCCGGACCACGCTGAACGCAAGAAGCATGCAACAGCTTTTACAGTAGCACAGTTCATTCATTTCAATTCAAATGAGGACAATGTGAACTCGACTGTGTTCCGGTCGGGGTTGACTACCTTGTGGGGGCAGCAGAATGTCATAGTCGGAGGGTGTCTTGTTGAATGGGCAAAGAGGGGTATGTGCCACCCGCGAGACCAACCCCCTGACCGATTCGGAGTGTCCACCTGAGGAATAAAAGCAGAGAATGTGTTTTTCTAAATGAACAAGAAATTATTAATATAATACGATGGAATTAGATAGTTTCACCTGGTTGTTTTGCACTTTTACCTGATTCAAAATTATTTTTGATTATTATAATGTTTAAAGTGCCCATATTATGAAAAAATTATTTTGTGTCTCTGGTGCTTCCACACGCATACAAACTTTGAAAAAAAAACACCCATGCTGTTCTGAGTGAGATACGGTTTCTGAATGTGTACTGCCTTCAGTCTCTGGGTGAGCTGTTCAAAATCGGCACGGCTTTCTACGTCACTAGCCGAGACGAGGGGCCTAGGGGGCTAACCGTTAGTATGCTAGCGCTAGCATGCTAGCGCTAGCATGCTAGCTCATTCTCAATGGCAAAACACTGCTACAACACACACAAATTCACCCTAATCTACAAAATAAATCGTATAGAACTACTTCCATGTCCCTGTTCTGCAGGTATTCCACGCAAAGTTGGAAGTGCGCCCTAGTTTAGAAGAAGTCTCCCAGCTAATCCTGCCTTATACTACTGAAGTTGGAGAAACAGCTAGCTAGCTCATGTAATCCTTACCTAGCTACTGAGCATGTGCGACTGACAACAAAGATGTTACAGAAGTTGAGATGTCTCACTCTGTAGCTAAAACAGAGACCTGAACACAGGGTGAAAAGAGGAGCTGCAGCAATGTGCAGTACAACAAAAATATGGTGTTTTTTGAAAATTAAACCATGTAAACCTATTCTGGTACAACCTCAAAATACTATTATGAACCTGAAAATGAGCATAATATGGCCACTTTAATATCCTCATATTAGGCATAATAAAACAGATCACTCTACTGGAATCAAGAAACAAATGAAATATAAGCTGTAGCCTTCAGATAATAGATTAATACTATGTTAGATCTCTGCTGGTTTCAGGACTCACCAGGCTCGGGGGGCTGGGGTTTCTTCTCATCGATGGAGGGCTCTGGAGAGCTGTTCTCCAAATGCCTGAATGAGAGGAAACGTTTTTGGTTCTCAGCAGCCTAATGAACCCATCACCATAGCAACTTTAATACATTGAAAGACGGCCAGTACCTGCTGGGTACAGAGATGCAGATGGGAGCCTGGCTCAAGCAGAGGTTGGATGAAGGGATCTGATAGTCATCCTCCACCCTCTCCGTCACACCGCACTGTCGTTCTACCACAGGCCTGCTGAAAGGGTTGGAGGGTCTGTAAAGATGACCATGATGTATCAACCCAACCTTTCCATTAGTGTCACAAATACAGTTATTACATTCAAACTGCAATCACTGATATTTTCACAGTCCCATTAGGAGGAGGATTGTAGTCCAGGGGTTTGGTTTTTTCACATTTGTTATAGTACACAATGTTTCACCGCATAAAAACAAATCAAGTTTACATTAACTGCATTGCATATTGAATTGTTAAAACGGAAGAAATAAGCAATATAAAACCCTTCTCAATATGTAGTTTTTGCTAGTTTAAGACCGACGCAGTTGTCAATTTCCCATTCTGCGCCCACGTTGTTTAAATAGCAAATGTCCCTGCGCCCATCTTTGCGCCCATCTTTGGGCGTGCTGGTCTTACAGGGCGGTGTGTTCAGGTGCATTCTTGGCGTATTGCTATCTTGAGGTAGCGGGAAGTGATCGCGCCAGTGACCAACAAAAACCTGGTCTGCACTTGCTTTAATTTCACCCCGCATCAAGAAACTATGTGCATAACAACACTTCCACGTGTCCCAACAAGATGCTTATAACCTTTTGTTTTGGTTTGTTTGTTTCGTCTTTGTACACTCAGTAGGCTAATTTTACCTTGATAGAAAATTAAAGAAGTACTAAAGAAAACCCTTAGAGTTCTAAGGGTACTAGACCTCCTGTCATTGTTGACATGTACAGTATATGTGTGTTGTATTGTGTGTGTTGTGTGAGATTTATAAAAAGGTAAATAAAAGGTTTTAAAACATTGGGAACCACTGGTGTAAATATTGGAGAAGCATGCCTGGACTAAAGATGTATGTTGTAATCTCCTTCTACTGTAAATTGTTAGGAAAATGTGAGTCTGAAAAGCAGCTGAGCCAGACCCTCACCTATCTGATGTACTGCCCAGGTACCCTTGAGCAAAACAGAAAGCCATGAAGTGTAGCTTACCAGCAGGAGTGGTTGTACTACAGCTGACACCCTGCTGGCTGTGTTTACCTACCTAACAATATGTTACAGTACAATGTTATTGTGCTGCAAAGGTACAAAGTACACTAACTGCTGTGTAGGTAATGATTATTCACAAGGCAACAGTGAAGGAACTGTCTACCACCAATGATGGAGGAATTTCTCTAACCAATCAGTTACAAGAAACACTGAGCTTACTGTCCCATCATAACCACTGTTCCATATTAAACATGAGCATGGAAACTAAGCCAATAGATGCAGTAATTACCAAATAAACACTCATGTTTAGGTTAGTTCTTTTGGGATTACAGTTAATGTAATATAGTTATATATATATATATATATTTCATATAGTTATAAAAACATGCATGTGCGTGATCCTGTGAACATAAACTATGCTTGCAAAATGCAAATCAATGTGCCAGTCAGCTGCAGCCATTAGTGTAAAAGAAATGTGTCACTCTAACAACCTCACAATATTTTACAACACTAAATTGTTTTCAGCAGAACCAGAACTTCCCCTTTCAGCTCAAGCTTCATCAGAAGTGACAGCTCCATCCCCTGCCTCCACTTTAGCCCGATACACAGAAATACCTAATCTAATTCTGGCTGCAGCTAAAAGGCTATTAGACGTTCAGCCATCCTTTTTCAAAGCTGTTCTAACCAGGACTTTTCCCTAAGGCTACTAGACCTCACTGGTAGAAGGTTCCTGAGTCTGAAACCACAGAGAAAAGGAAGGAAGAGGTGTATGTCTAGGTCTATGTGTGTTATGCGCTCCCCACCATAATACTCACTTGTGGCTACTTGCAAGGGTGGACTGCGTTGGTGAGTGCCGTGAGGGAAGGATGTCATACTCATCGCTGACTTGCACACTATTAGAGAAGGGCTGCAAACACAAGAGAAGGGAGAGAATTATAAAAAAACACAAAGGAGCAACTGAAAAGGTTAATGTCAACTGCATTTGATGAACTCAAATAAATTTAAATACAGCATATTATGCTTCAGATATCTTGTGTTCCTCCCTAATTCTGATGTTCTGATGATCAGTTATTATCTGTTAAATACGCTATAGTAGACAGTATATACTAGTGATGCTAATGTTGCACGCAAATAGAATGAAAAAAGGGTTGGGAGAGATTCGGGCAGGTTGTCCTGCCAGATGGCACCATTACAGATGTTATCTGCTTGAGTTGTGAGGGATTATACACATATATATTGGCCATAAGACAGGTATATTCAAACTTTAAAATTCGCAGTCCTTGCCTCCTCAGTCCTGACAATTGTGCTACTACATAAGTTGCATGCATACAGTTGGCAGTTTGTGGTCAGGTTTGGGTGGTTGATTAAGACATATTTTGTGGGTTGGGTGGTCCGTATTGGCTTGCATAACAGGTCGAGTGGGTGCAGGTATTAAAAAACCCTGACCCGCCCGTCATGAATATATATTATGTCACGTAAAAGCTAATAGACATGATAGACATATTCCGTGACTAAGGTTAGTATTAATCCCATACCAAAAAATAATCTGTATTCACAGGGATGGCATGACCTGTGAATCTTAACCTGCCTGATTAGCCACCAGGTAGTAAAGTGAGGTTCCAGCCAGACCAAACACCACCGTAAGCGATGTGACCGCCCCCAGGAAGAGAGGGAAGAGAGCTATTGCACTTGTGTTAGTGTCACAGCTGAGACCCTAGGGTTTTCATTGTGTTTCTCTGTGTTTCCCCTCCCCTGTGTGCTCCTGTCTGTGTGTTGTGAGCGTGGTGCTCGTCTGCTCTCTCCTGGCTCCTGATTGCTGTTGATCATCCACACCTGCTTTCCATCAAGTTCGCCAGATCGTTCAGCTACCCTTCAGGCCCTTCCTTGTTCTGAAGTTTTGGAATCTTTTTCTTAAGTGTGTTTGTGCCTCATCTAATCCAGAGGCGGGTCTGATTGCAGCCGCAGTGGGGCGTTCCTGTCGCACATGTCAGGAACGCCCACATAGGTCATTGGTGAACGTACCAAGACAGACATCCAAGAAACAAGTAAGCCCAGTAGTTTTGTTTCTGTTGTGTTTTTGCACAGTGACTTTACTGACTGCTGTGCTGTCCTGGGGCCTGTTGCACAAAAGTAGAATGAAGAAATCCAGGATAACTGAAAAAGCGCAGCTTGACTTAGTGTGGTCTACTCATCGCGGCTTAATCGGTTGCACGTTTGCCGAGCCAGGATGAGAAGGTGAAGCTATGTCAAGCCAGGTGTAGATAGCTGGGATAGGTGCACATTCACGGCTTTCTTAAATAGACCACGGTATCCATCACATATTTACTGATGCAGAAATGGAGAAGACGCGTGCGGCATATATTTAACCCGCTGAGCAGCAGCTGTTAATGGAAAATGACGAGGAGGTGAAACATTTAATATGCAAAAAGGGAAATACGGCTGCTGTTATCAGACAGAGAGAAAAAGCCCAACAGACAAAACAATGCGTAAGGATTTAAAAAGATCTACTTAGGGCCTACTAGTCACTCCACATTTTTACAAAGTTTTAATTGCTTTTAATATTCTTGTTTTATTGCTCTATCTGTTTTTATGTGCTAAACGTGCTGGTTTTACTGTAAAGTGTCTTTGAGTAGCCTGTAAAGCACTATATAAATAAAATGTTTTATTATTTAGCCTAATTTGCCTTAAAAGTGAGCAGAGGGAATTCATGTTCCTCGAGAAATTTACCCTAAGGACTAGGCTTAATTTCAAACCCTTATTCATAATGAGAGAATATGTTTTACAACCATATGCACAAAACGATAATTCTAAATATCTTCCTACAATTAATGTTCATACAGAACAAACATGACTGGACAAAAACTAGAAAAAGAAGTAAGTGACTTCAATACACACTGTAAGCATATCTGTAAAACAATATAGCCTATTATTCATGTTTTTTTCTCACACCCAAGTTCCAAGATGCATGACGGCACCAAAATAAAAAGATTAAGAAGCTTTGTGGCATTCCAACAGATTCTCACTCCCATCTCGAAAAATACGGACGTTTGGTCAGGTGCCATTGTCGTCGTTATTGACACTAAAAGTCTCCTTTAGAGTCCGCTGCACAGTGTGGGAGGATCCCCCCCGCCTCTCCATGTTGCATGGGGCATATTCACGGGGAGAGCAGCGGAGGAAAAGCCCCTTTCCTCCGCATTGTCCCACTTTATCTCCGGTGATAGTGCAACAATTTCTTACCATCCAAACAACTGCAATAGTAGGATTTAAATCAAACTTGTGACCGCAATAGTGACAAGTAATGCATGTTAATAAAAATAAAGCAGAACGCATTCAGAAGACAACGGAATAACTGTTAAACACGTTTTAACAGCTGATTTAACACATAGACTCCAGGATTAATCTTAGCCCGGCTGTTAGCCTGCTCTGGAGCAGGCTAGCTGCAAAGAATAAATCTCCATGGTTACTTGGCTGGGTTTAATTCAACCTGCTTTTGTGCAACCAAGTCAAAGCTAAATTCATCCAGGATAACTTGAATATCCCGGCTTAATCCCTTATCCTGGTTTTGTGCAACTGGCCCCTGGTTGTTCTGTCAAATGAATGGCTATGCTTTTCGGTTGTAAGTACAATTATTTAACTTACTTTTTGCTTTTCTTATTCTTAAATAATTTTTGCATTATTTGTGACTTTGAGGAAATGTGTGGCAAACTAACAATTGCTTATTGTTACATTGACTTAAGTAATTTGTACTAATTCAAAACATTTAGTGGAACTTTGAACTGTGCATAGATAGATTTATTGTCCACCGTCTGAACAAACTATACACCTTGGCAAAATAGGCAGCCATACCTGAGGTTTGTCTCCAGTATCCAAGGTTTCTCTCCTTCCTTTAAAATCGTGCTATCTAGCTAAAGATTAATTTGACATAGTTCACAGTTTCACTAAATGTTTTGCTACCAGCATTACATCACTCAATGGATGTTGAATTTCTCGCTAGAAGATCGAGTTGGCACAAATTGCTTACGTCATTGAAGTTACAAATAATGGTAAAATGATTAAATAATTTGATGTATGTTCCCCACCAATCAAGTTTTTGAAAATATTAAATTAACTTATTTCTCATGTAAACATTAAACATAGTTGTACAATGTAAATAAACATAATTCTTGGGTTTTTCGGTGGCTTTTTATTAGAAAGCCACCGATATTTCTAGATTTTTTTTATTGTGACCCAACTTCTGGCTGGTCGAAATCCAGCCACAACAATCCAGCCTATTAACAGAAATGTTGATTAATGTGCATAAATAAATACATATATTGTTGATATTGTGGGAGGTGATTGTCTCAAGGTCCACTGCACTTCTTCCAATGCTAGTGCTTCCTTTTCCGATGTTGATGAGTGTATTTCTTTCATAAATGTAGCGAAAAATACAAATAACAACACCTAAATCAGAATGATGTTTGTTGATTTCAGCTCAGCATTCAATACAATCTCCCCTATCAAACTCATTGGCAAACTTAACACTCTGGGCTTGAGTACTACTACACTCTGCAAATGGATATTGGACTCAACGTATTCTTATCAACGGGTTCGTATGATATAGTACGAAAATGTAAGCACAACAAAATTGTGGCAACTGGTCACTCGTTAGGTCTATGCTCGTAAAAGTGGTCCTGACAGTTACGTTCAGGCACCAAAATGACCGGTTAAAACAGTTTGGGTTAAAACGCTGGTCCTCTTAAGTAGTATTTCCAGGGCATGAACATCTGTTTCCAGAGTGAAAGTGTTTTTTTTCTTAACTTCTAATGGGACACAAACTCTGCTCCTCGGCTTGAAATCTCCTCCCTATGCGTATTTTTGCGGTCTAGCCGTTTGCTAGGTGCTCCAGTCAAAACTACTACAGCCACGAGCGGTCACTACCCCAGCAAACGTCAATGTGGGGCTTACAGTAATACAGTATATATGTGGAATACAAACGAATTACAGTGCATTACTTTTCGTGGCATTTGTACAAATAGTTCATGAGAACAGCCCATTGTTATCTCTCTCTTTTTTATTTTCTCTGCTAACTATGAAAACAGCAACTTTGCCATATCTCGACCAAAATAAATGCTATCAACACGACACTTTAGATTCTTGTTTGCCATGACCCTCTGGAGGTCCCCCACACATTTTACGAAAATTGGCCACTAGGGGGCACTACAAGTACAAAAAGTTTATATCTCATGAACGGCTCATCCGATTTTTATGAAATTTGGAGGGTACCATCTAGGGCCACTCCTGAGGACACCCCTACAGTGGGGTACTGATTGGTCAAAGTACCCCACTGGGACCACTGGGCGTGGTCTATGGGACCCACATTTGGATTCACCACTTATGCTAAGGTGAATAACTTTAAATTTACAGGGTAGATTTACAATGGGTCATGGACCTCACCTATCACAAATTACACGTGGACCACTAGGTGGCGCTATAATGACGTCAAATGTGTTTTTGCCTATAACTCCCACATTACTCATCACACATTAGAAACCCTTACATCCACGTGTTCCTTGACTCGAGCTGAATCTGATGATATAGGCCATGCCCATTTCCACTAAGAAGTTTTTTTTCGCAATATTGCACAATGTGCAAAACCAACTTTTTCGAACTCATCCTAGGCCGGGCTACCGATCTGCACGAAACCTGGTACATAGCATCTCCAGATGGACCTCACCAAAAGTTATCAAAAGAATTTTGCTACGTTAAACTATGCACATTTTACAACCGAATAAAATTTCCTAGCTAGCTACCAAACACAAACTTCATCATATCTCGGCCAAATGAAATGCTATCAGCAAAATGCCCTGTACCAACTTTGGCGAAGATTGGCCATTAGGGGGCACTATAATCAACGTTTATTTTTTTTGGCCAATAACTCAATGCATTTAAATGGGAAATTTGCAGTTGCAATATCTCTGCCACAGTAAATGCTATCAACATGAAACTTGTGATGCTTGTTTGGCATTCCACTCCGAGGCTGTGTACCAAATTTGGCAAAGATCGGCCATTAGGTGGCGCTATAGTCAACGTAGACCACTTTTGGCCCTTTTACTCAATCAATGTTAAAGGTCCCATGGCATGAAAATGTCACTTTATGAGTTTTTTTTTTAACATTAATATGAGTTCCCCCAGCCTGCCTATGGTCCCCCAGTGGCTAGAAATGGTAATAGGTGTAAACCGAGCCCTGGGTATCCTGCTCTTCCTTTGAGAAAATGAAAGCTCAGATGGGCTGATCTGGAATCTGCCCCTTATGAGGTCATAAGGGGCAAGGTTAACTCCCCTTTCTCTGCTTTGCCCGCAGAGAGAATTTGGCCCGCCCATGAGAAAGAGAGAGACATCATGGCTTGCAAACAAGCAAAGTGGCAGTTGGTCAAGGCCACACCCCCACCCTCCACCTTGCCCCCCCTCTCTCCTCCTCAATAGCATTTAAAGCTACAGACACAGATATGGCACATACTAAGGAAAGCTCAGTGTGGGACTGGCTCTAGTTGCTATACTTCTGCACCAAGGCTGAATTTCAGGAAAGAGACTTCAGATACAGTATTAGGGGACCACTAAGGCCTATATAAAAGAGACTTCAGATACAGTATTAGGGGACCAAGAAGGTCTATATAAAAGAGACTTCAGATACAGTATTAGGGGACCAAGAAGGTCTATATAAAAGAGACTTCAGATACAGTATTAGGGGACCAAGAAGGCCTATATAAAAGAGACTTCAGATACAGTATTAGGGGACCAAGAAGGTCTATATAAAAGAGACTTTAGATACAGTATTAGGGGACCACTAAGGCCTATATAAAAGAGACTTCAGATACAGTATTAGGGGACCAAGAAGGTCTATATAAAAGAGACTTCAGATACAGTATTAGGGGACCACTGAGGCCTATATAAAAGAGACTTCAGATACAGTATTAGGGGACCACTAAGGCCTATATAAAAGAGACTTCAGATACAGTATTAGGGGACCACTAAGGCCTATATAAAAGCATCCAAAAAGCAGCATGTCATAGGAACTTTAAATGTCCCATGATATGCTGCCTATGGTCCCCCAGTGGCTAGAAATGGTGATAGGTGTAAACCGAGCCCTGGGTATCCTGCTCTGCCTTTGAGAAAATGTGTGTGTGTGTGCGCGCACACTAGGCTTTTAAATGTGAAGTATAGAGAGTGTACAAATGATGCAGATGCTCAGCAGTATTCTGCTTTTCACACCAGTAAATGTTGAGGCTCTGTCTCTGTAGGATTTGATTGGTTGTATTTGAATGGAGTTTCAGTTAAATCAGGGTTACACATTAGAAGAATGGCAGAGCAGGGTATTAGTCTTGAGCCTGTTGCATGTTTTCTAGTCTACAAAGTGACTGTCAGAAATAGCCTTTATTCTTCCTTTTTCATTTATGTCTGACAATCAGGGTGGTAAACAATAAAATGTGAACTAATGTATGCTTTCAGAGGCTTCTTCCAAATTAGTCTGCGTGACCTTTCCAAAATGAACACATTTTTTAAACTTTATTTAGCATCATAGTAAGCTGTAGTTCTGTTTGTCTGTTCAGTTCTGTCCCAATAATTATCTTTCCATGAGACACCTGGTCAAGCAGGTCCCTAAACAGGATGTGTTGTTGAAAGGTATAAAATATACATACAGTCAACATGGCTGTGGCTGACATCAAATGGCACCTAAAACCCATTAGGTGTCTTCAGTTTCTCTGTAGAGACTGACACAGAATACAAATTTTAACAACTGAACTGGACTGTCCTGAGACAATAATAGCAGTAGCCCCTAACTGGAACAAGACTGATGGCATGCCCCACATCTATACTACATACTAACTCTATGCAACATATTCCTTTAATGATGATACAATGAAATGATACTATATATGCACAGATGCATGTCAATCAAACAGTGACTTTGAAGTGACACTGCCAATTAAACTTCTAGTATATTCAATTTTGTTGTAGCTATAGTGCATAGTTTATGTCTCCCCCATGAGGAATTCTAAGTAATGACAACAAAACTGTTGGCGAACCACATGATACAAGCCTTCCGTGATCGCACACAGCCCCCACCCCTCCTCCGCGCAGTTGCTAGTAGCCAAGGAGGACACGGACACAATCTTCTGAACATAGCCATACTGAGAAATACTGAGAGAGTTGTGTGAAGGTGATAGTCTTAATTAGCTTTGTAGCAACTCATTTGGCAAGGGCTTTTATTAATATCAAAAAGTTATGCACTAAAGCTTTAACACACTACATCCTCAAAACCTGTTTAGATTTAGTAGTTAGTATATATTATGGGACACATAGTAAGTTTGTACAGCTACTCTAGCTGCTCTGTAGGCTGTAATTCTCATTGGTAGAGTAAATGAATTATGTAAATTAATCTGATTTGCAGTTTCATACACCAGTGATGCTTTTATTGCCTTCATTGTTTTCAGTGAAGTTTGCTGGAAGTGATGTAGCATTTTATGTGGATCGAGCACTGCATGGGACTGCTACATTGTTTGTCATCATTGAAACCAGTCATATTAGGAGGAAATTTGGCCTTTGGTCCTCCTCTGATTAATTTGGCATGCAGTTAACACAGTAAACATTTTGTTTTACTGTAAAATCAACTACTGGCATTTCACTTTGCATTTTTCACCACTTATAACGGGAGAAAAAGACGAACCAGCTTCCCTGAATTAAGGGTTCCTCCACCTGCTGTAAATCCCACCTTAACCCCTGGTTAGGTCAACTAAATGATAGAATAGATAAAAACAAGGTATTGGACAAATATAAATTTTGACCTGCTGGTGGGGAAAGATGAAAAGCCAAAAATTCACAAAAAACACGATTGTCTGCACCAAATTGCATGGTAATCCATCCAATAGCTGGTGTAATGATTACCATGTTCATGTTGTTGAAGCATAGTGTAAGTTCTGGCAGGTCACGGAGTCAAGCTTGGCTATTATCTCAGCTCATAGCTGACAGTTCTTAAGCCAGCACACCAGCTGATGGCTCAGCTGATTCCCTCCTGAGCATATGATTGGATTTCCAAATAGAGCTTAAACTGCTTTTCCCAGCCTAACTTGCTGCATCTCTGCTAACGCTTTGCCACCCCCCATTTATGTTGTTCAATGATCCTGCACTGCTGCTATCCCCGCTTAAAGCTTTCCATGTATGCACATGGAAGGATGCATACCTGGAAAAGCATGAGGCAGGGAGAGCACACCTCCCTGTCTCATGCTTTCCAGGTATGCACGTGGAAGTGCGGGGAGACCACAGAACAGAGCCATACCGCCAAATACAAATTGCAGATGAATAAATGTATTTATTGACTATTTATTGACTGACTGAACTTAGGTTAGTGTGTTTGCAGATGATACAGCTGGGGTGGGAATGGCATTAGTTTTGCAGGTATTTGGACAAAGTAATGGACAAATTAACATTTTGACCTGATCACGAAAAGTCAGAGCATCACCAAAGTGATTCCTATTCATCCTGAGGGGAACATGTACATCATTACAATGACATCATTTCATAACAATCCATCCAACTGCTGTCGAGACATTTCATTTAAAACCACAAGTGGCATACTGTCATATAATTTGACAGCAGCAGAGGTTGAGAGAGAAATGTTGTGGGTTGGGACGGGGAGTGTTGAAAATTATATTTGCAATTAAATTTAAAAAACACAAGTGGCGCTAGAGGAAGAGGCAAAGGATGCCCCAAGTCAGGATTTTTAAGAACCATGAATGTCTCTACAAGATTTCATGGTAATTTCTTTTTTTTTATTGAGGAAACAAAGAACAAAGAAGTAGGCTTTTACATATTTACTCAACCTACTTTTTTTGTGTGAGGCATTTTTAGGCCTTTATTATGACAGGACAGCTTAGACATGAAAGGGGAGAGAGAAGGAAATGACATGCAGCAAAGGGCCACAGGTCGGAGTCAAACCTGCGGCTGTTGCGTCGAGGACTGAGCCTCTGTATATGGGTGCGCGCTCTACCAGGTGACCTACCCAAGCACCCCAACCTACATTTTTAAACTAATATCTAAGCCCTACCTTGGAGCTCTCTGAGGTTCCTGCCCCCTCCATTCTGTGATGTGATCTCCCAAATCCAGCAGACGGACAACTGAGTGGTCTTCCGTTCAGGTGAGAGGGGCCGGTGGGTTCCAACTGGAGCAGGTGCTCAGATCCAGTCCTGTGGGCATCTGCAAAGTGGCTGTCTGTGGGACACCTCGTCTCAGGGGGCATCTGGGAGTCTGACAGCGTGCCGGTAGAAGATAAGAGGGAAGATGACAAGGGAGATGAACTGCTGAGCCAAGAGTGGCGCGACTCTGGAGGAATGGGAGGAGGACGCTCAGGGGGAGGTGGTGGAGGTGGGTCCCTCTGAGGAGGAGGTGGGGCTGGGAGAGGCTTGTCCTGCTTCCTGGACATGCCTGGCGAAGACTAGAGAGGTGGAGAGATATGGTATGTTCACTGAAATGACCGAAGACTCAATCTAAATAATTCTAGACTCATTTCTAAATCAAACACTTTTTTATGTTTAATTGTTGTTTGTTAGTTTGTTTGTCAGAATTCAGGAAAACTGATGAGCACTTTGTGAAAGCAACATGGAATGGGGATCTAAATAAACAAAGAGTGTTTATGCAAAGATACCCAGGTTTTTGGCACTCAGTATGGTCGCAGCACTTCACAGCATGTTAGAGCTGCCAAATAAAAATGTATAAGTGAAATATGAAACCTTATCCTTAACTTTGGCCTTGAACCTGGTGTGAAAACATTTTCAGCAACTATTTCAACCTCTACTAGCCAGTAAGAATAACTAAACAATTGTCACATAACATGATTTCTGGGAAATTAATGATTTCAGAAATTCCAACATTTATGATCAAAGGGATTTATAGTCCAACCTAGACTAACCTATACTTGTGCTGTAAAGCACTTTCTAAACATTGGGCCTCATTCACCAACCGTTCTTACGAAGAAATGTGTTCTTAAACCCCACTTACGCACTTTTTACAAAGATCAGCAATCTGATTAAATCCTGCGTTACTTGGTGATTGATCGCGCTATTTATAGGGCCAAAATGGAGTGGTTTTTACTTCGTTACATTTTGCAGCAATTATCGATACTTTCTACAACGTTCCGTTACATTTTCTGATCAGTTTTTTCCCCCTGCCAAAACATCTTCCTGACCGTCACACGTTTGTCTCACCAGTGAAGTTTGGTTGCCATAGATATATATGTGGGCATCGCCGATCCTTCATCGGCTTCCAAGCCGGCTCCGGTGCTCCAGAGCCCGGGCGCAGCGCCGCTGACCCTCGGTAATACAGCCTCCAGTAAAAGTGAAAATGAAAATGTTTTTTATTATTCCCGTTTTTAAATCATAGTTGCCATCTATTTCTCTCCACAGCGTCGTTTACTCCTCCGCCAGGCTGCGTAAGACGCGTTCATATCTTATTTATTTGGTTGGACCTCTTCACATCTCCTCCCAATTTTCGCTGCTTCACACACTTTATTTACTTACTTGCATGGTTAAAGAAATAAAACCGTCTTAAAATACATCCATGAATAAAACCAACCGCATTCAGATTCTAACAACATATTTCCGTTTTATGCTGGTTAGGATAGGAACTTCTTTTAAAAGCCAGCTGGCAGATTTTGTTTGTGATAGTGGACATCTTCTACTTTTACTAAAGTAAGAATGTCTCTGGTTATTTGTACTTTTACTTAAGTACTGAGATTCAGTACTTCCTCCACTACTGCAGTGTACAAGTCATCTGTGACTCCGACAATTATCTCTTGAATGCAGTCTACCGCTTCCCAGGAGGTGCACAGGAAATGTCATGTCCTTATATGGGAATTTGCGGGGCATTTTCTTATGCTAATTAGGAACAACTGGCTTTCAATTACAAAGACGTGGGATTCATCAATCCTAAGAACACAGGTGCGAACAATTCTGCTGTTTAAGAACACGTCATGAATCCGACGTAGACTTTTCTTAGGGACTTTCTTAAGAACATATTTAAAAGAAAACTTAGGAAAATATTGGTGAATGAGGCCCATTGCTTTTATATAAAAAAATGTTTAAAATCTGGGGAATGCTGTGACTGACCTTCGGGGAGCCGGTGGGACTGGCAGATGGGGAGCGAATGGCGCCTTTCTGGATGAGGTCGAGTCGTGGTGGGACGGGGGGAAGGCCGAGGTGCTGGACGCAGTGGCTGGGGTCTCCTCCGTGGACCTTTCTGTGTTGGCTGACCGGTGAAGAGCTGGGAGACACCATGGGCGAGTTCTGGCGCTCTGCACAGTGCTGAGAGGAAAGTAAATAATATAAGGGGTGTTTAGTCATTTATGACCAGCTGTTGTGCTGTTTAGGGCGTTTTGAGAGAGTAAATAATGTTTTTATTTATCAAATTGCTAAAAGTAAAATTATGGACCTAAGTAAAAAGATAAAAGTAAAAATCCTACATTTGTACTTCTACAATTTAAAAATAAAAGTTATTTATTAAATTTTTTACAACTTCAAAATGCTCTTAAATTTAAAGCAACATTATGCAACCATTTTACCTTTAAATATCAGCTTAAAAATAATTTTGATGCTATGGCACTACTACTTATAGCTACTACTGACTTGTAATTAACAATTTGAGACGCTCTTCGGCACTATCAGTGATTTGAAAATGATTATGTAAATGTTTGCTGGGTTGCCCTCTGTTGTTGCTGTCCTCCCTGGTAAGAGGGGGGGTGTACAGCTGTCCATATTTACGACAGCGATAGTGAAGAGCACTCTGAAACTGTAGGGGCGCCAAATTGCAAAATATACCAATTCTACGCAATGTACGTAATGTTTAACAAAGCTCCAGATGTGTCCCAAAGATTATATATATATGAGATGTTGAATATTAATATATATTAGCAATCAACTATTTGCTATGTAAAGATATATTGGAGTAATGGCGTCCTGAGCAGGAAAAGAAGGCACACTCCCTCTTTGTTTATTTCTAATCCAAGCTTCTCTGTTCTTTTTTTTGGTAGCCGGGCCGGCCGCACATTCTTATTATGCTGTGTTTCCACAGCAAAAGTTGTGGATAGTACCTGATAGACCTTTTTGTTAAAGACTAAAATATTTTATGTTTAACATTAAACAGCCCCAAAATCACCATCACCAAACCCACCAGACTCCATTTAAATAAACAGTAATTGTATCATCGTAAAACACACTTTATTCAAGTCAACAGAAACAAAATAAAACAATCAAAAGCCATCTTGGTTCGTCTTTCCACTGTTCCAACAATCACCACTCTAGTTTGGTTGAAATAAACCCTTAATCTTGTCAGTTTGGCAATAGTGATTTCGGGGCTGTTTCATGTTCAACAAAAAGGATCTTACTCTTTAACAAAAAGGTCTATCTCTGTAGGGATCCTTTCTATTTGGTTGTCAGACACTTAGAATATTAATCTGAGCCTGTCAGCGGCAAAAACACAACTTTTAGTGGACGCTAACTGACGCTGAACATTTGTCCTATAGGGTTACATTGCTGCCCGGTTCGCGGCTGCCCAGTTACAGCATTCTCGCTCAATACTGGACCAATTTCAATGATTTTTGTTACTTAGACACCAACGCATGAGGGAAAAGGGTCCAGGTGAAAAATACCAAAATTACACTTTAAGTGTAATTCTTAGAAGTTAAATAAATATGCCCCGGACTTTCCCCTGTATTACAAACAACTTAAAGAAAAGGCAAATCTAATTTCTTTAAGCCCTACGTATCAATAGATCAACTACCAGCTAGTACGAAAAGTCTTCACCTTCCTGATGTTGGCCAGTCCATTCATGGCCAGGCAGTCCTCTCGGTCTTCCTCATCATCCAGCTCCAGCATGGGGCAGCTGTGCTGGTCCAGGAAGAAGCACTTGGTGCCCTCATTTCGTGGGTCAAAGGGATCGACAATTATGGGCTCTGTGCCTTTGATCTCACAACGACAAAACGGACAACCCTGACCATCCGATTCCTGGAACAGATAAGGTAAAGAGTTTGTACATAACAGGATATTTCTTGCAAACACACACAGATATACACAGACACAGGTGCGATGGTTGCATGTGTAACCCCATAGACGTTTTTAAATCTAATGATCAGATGAGCATGGCTTTGTTGCGGTTGTATTTTGGGAACATGAGGAATCACTTGGGCCGTCAAGCAGGAAAGCTGTTCCTGTACACAGCTGGGACACACATGGTTAAGTTTATGCTCTGCACTCCTGCCCTATATTTTACTCTTATTTCCCTGATTCATGAAAGGACTCTGGCAAAGTTGACTGGACACATTTGTGTAGATCCTCTCGAGGGAAAACTGTTTTGAAACTTTACAACATTATTTGGCCATATTCCACGTGGCTTCCCCTGTCAAACAGGGGTCATAAATAAGAGGATAAAAGAGGTTTTAGTTTTCAGTGCATCTGTCTCCATTGACTGCCTATAATCAAAGGCAGGCAATATTTACTGAGAACAAAGCTGCATTTGTGGTGGCCATATGGTTAGCGACTTGGCGGGGGACACACCAAAGGCATGTTTGAAATGTAATCCTAATCAGAGTGGGAGGAGAAGGGAAGGAGTGGGAGGTTAAAAGGAAGGGGACTTAGACGGGGGAGAAGATGGTGTGATGGTCATAGACATTGAAGAAACCATACTGCAACAGACACAACTGAAGACAAATTAAAACAAGCTGCTCCTTAACTTCTGTCATAGTGAAGGGGAAAATCCTCTTTAGCTTCACTTCTACTCTGAAATAGACAGAACATGTCCCTTTTGTTCAAAAAACGGGTGTGAATATACTCACCCTTCCCACATTGATTTAGTGACTTTCACATGTCTAAATGTCTAAGGTTAAAACTGGTTCAGGAGTGCAGAGTTTTAGATTTAGATTTCTAACCGTTGTTTCAACAGCATTTAAATGGACTACACTTAAATGACTATATGACAATTTAAAGCAGGTCATCATAACAAGTTAAAAAACATTCAATTAAGTACTATCATATGGAACTTTGACATCTATCTCTAACACTTAAACCAGCGTTAATTGATTGTTGTTGGTCACTTGGAGCTGTAAACACAACACTGACATATTATTACTTTATAAAGTTGATATTTATATGTGTTAGCTTATTTTTTGTACATAGTAATTTTATCCATTATTAAAATAAAAATATTGATTTGAGCAGCTTTCAACATCATCCAAATTTTAGGATGGATTAAGCAGTTTTAGCCCATATAAGTCACCAAATGAAAAAAATAATTAAGTTCAGAGTCAAACATACTGTCTCTGTTTGCATCACTCTAGACAATGTTGACTTTGCACTTTGTGAAAAGACCTAGTTACTACTTGCCAATTACCTTGATACAATCATTAGTTACACAAACCTTATAATCTAATGAAATCTACAGTCTGGTAAATAGAAGACACAGAAAAGCCCCTGTAAATCACTCAGTGAGTCCTCGCTGCATTGATTTAGGAGAAAAGTAATAGCTAGAACAAGGGAACCCTCTCATGTGGAGGATGTGGAATTTACATAGATCATCAGCCAGCTGTGAGTGAGGAGTGTATGTCTCATCCACCGGAGCTGACTAATATACAGAGTGAGAGGAAAGATGTAGGGAACCACCACTGAGTCAATGACCTGGGCTGGGTAGGAGGGTTCCCCCTCTCTCTGACTCACAATTTCATTAATGTGGAGGAAAATACTTCATTACTGAAGCACACATATATATATCTATATATATATACACACACACACACACACACACACACACACACACACACACACACACACACACACACACACTTACATACGTCACTGACTGAGGTTGCGGAGGACGCAGGGTTACGTTGAGCTGTCATAACAGGAAGTATGACAAACAAACACTGGTAATGTGGGTGCTGCCAAGTCCCACGGTTAACAGAGCACAGGACTGAGCTCTGGAAAGACTGTGCTCATTTACTAAATCTACAGCTATGTTCAGAGTAAAAACACCCCAAAAAGCTTCCCAGCTTTGTAGGCATGACAATGAACCTCTTACGAAGAGTAGCAAACCAAACACTCATGTGTGTGTGTTCCAAAAGCTGTTCAAACACTTAAGTCAGGCTTTTCCAAGACATTTCATGTGAAGGACCCTTAAAATTACATGTGGACTGTGGACCATAGATCCCCATTTAATAAACGCTTTGCAGCCCATGTAGGAACTTATATTTCTTTGTTGTGATAATTGTGAACAAAAACAATAAATCTGGGGGAAGATATCTCCAAAATGTTTTGGGATAATTTGAGTTTATGTTAGTTTTTTTGGAAGATTGCAAAACCTCTTTAAAATACCACTGAGGATGACTTCCTGCCTGTGTCAGTAAGCACAGACTGACTGCATTACCACAGAAGCTACTGAAGAGACTTTCAAAAGACACTTCATCTTTAACATCACTTTGGTAAGCGTAAACATAAAAAGCAATGAATTTGAATATGTTTTATTGGTATAACGTGTTTCATTGCTCATTTAAAAATCAACTCCTCCGTCTAACACAATGCAAACCAAAGGCTCATGATAAATGGAAACTATTATAGCGCTGACTGACTAAAAAACAAAGAGCACTCAAATTCATGTGTAAAACCTTGACTCATTGTCCTCTGAAACATCTTCCATGTCCTCCCTCGCAAAAGCTCCACTGCCAAAGATTTAAAGTAGATGTTTGAAAAGCAGTGTTGAGATATGGTCTGCTTGTGTGATCTGTTGGTCTCTTTTTAAAACTATTCCAAAACAGAATGACTCCAGCAATTTTACCTGCAGAAAATTGAACGATTCTATACATATTCAACACCAACAAGAAGATTCAAAATGAGGCCTAATTCTGCTGTCCATGAGAATTAGAACAAATGTACTTTCAGCCATCTCAAAATAACATGGATACAGAATTGTGATTGCAAGACAGATTTTTGGGCTTGTGTCCAGGACTGCAGAGAGAAGGTGTGTGTTTGTATGTCCCTGCCAGACATCAATAACATCAGAGTCAGTGCAGCCATTTCTGTGACTCTAACTTAGATGTACCATGCAAAGGAGAGAGGGGGGAGAAGGGAGTCTCTGGACGCAACTCATTAGGGCAAAGTAATTACAAACACACTTTGCTGGAACAGTGTCTGATGCACAAATGAGTGCACAAACACAATAGACACAACAGTGCAGGACAGTGTGCTCTGGGACACATTAGAAAAAATAGCACACAGCAGGAAGCAGAAAAAACACTGAAATATACTGTGTATACACACGCTCAGTTTTCACTTCCGCTACTGACTAATAAGTGGAAATTTGATTAGGACAGATGCAAGGACAACGCGGGGAAGTGAGAGACAAAGGGAGTTATTTTTTAAGCTGCTTCTATTATTCAGTAGTCTTTTCTCAACTGCAACTGCATATTTTACGCTTATATATATATATATATATATATATATATATATATATATATATATATATATATATATATATATATATATATATATTAGTGCTGTCAGTTAAACACGTTATTAACGGCGTAAACACAAACCCATTTTAACGGCGTAATTTTTTATATCGCGAGAGTAACGTTCTTTTTGGCCTAGCAAACTTTGTAGTTTTTTTTCATATGCTGTTGCAACAACTAGTAACATTAGAAAGACTACAACACCACACCGGATCTAGCTAAACTGGAAACAGAACAACAGGCACGCCGCACACACTTGTTTGGGCTTGCGAGCCGGCCAAAGAGTAGTAGGCTGACGTTCGCTAACGTTACGTTTTGCATGGATGGCGAGCATGAGACGCCGAAATGGATGCCAATAAGATTCTGAATGGAAAGTTTACTTTTAAAAAGTTGCCAAATGGTTCCATTGACAAGACTAAAGTGATCTGTGTGTTTTGTCGTTGTGAACTGAGCTATCATCGCAGCACGTCCAGTCTGAAATACCACTTGATGACCAAGCACACAGCTGATGCCAATTCTCCGCCCCCTCGTCAAAGCCAGGCGACAAAAGCACAAAGCAAGCCGATCCACTTTTCCATGTTGTCAAGAGCATTAAAATGAGAAAAAAATATTGAACAAAAAGAAATCTAGGGACATTTAGAATAGATAAAAATGTGCGATTAATTGCGAGTTAACTATGACATTAATGCGATTAAATATTTTAATCGTTTGACAGCACTAATATATATATATATTAATCTTCAAAACTGATTCATTCCTACATGTAAATCTAAAATGTGCAATGTTGAATGGTTTAAAATGTTCAGAACTCACATGTGACGTTTTAATGTTTTTCTGTAAAACTAAACAGTATATTGCAAATAGATGCAATGCATCATCAGAGATGATGTGATGATGAAAATGTACCATTAACTGATTAACTGAAAATGTCTCCTGTACATGTGTAATGGCAAAAACAATCTGTAATGGCAACAAAACTGTGGCTTTGGCCTTGGCTTGAATGTATGCAGTATTGTTTATTACAATACCTGCCAGGCTGTAAGACAGGAAGTACACATAAGGTGACCGCAGGGTTCGATCTTGACATCTTTGTCGTTCTCTGCACAGATCTTACAAAGCTGGAAGGTGGAGCCCATTTCACAGTACAGCTCATACTGCTCCTGTTGAGGCAGAGCAAACTCCTGTTAGTCATCAAATTATGCATGTCACAAACTATACAAGAGAACAGACACAAAAATATACAAACACACAAATAAAATATACATACACACACACATACGTCACTTAATCACTTTTTTTTTTTAAGATTATTTTTTGGGGCTTTTCCACCTTTAATCGATGGTGAGAAGCTAGGTGAGAAAGGGGAGGAAGACATGCAGGAAATCGTCACAGGTCGGACTCGAACCCTGGACCTCTGCATCGAGGCATAAGCCTCGAAGTATATGTGCGCCTGCTCTACTCACTGATACAACCCGGCCACCCTAATGTTACATTTTAAGATGGTTTCCAGGACTTCCCATCACAAATGCAGAACCAAGGCCATAATCACATATTAAACATTGGGGAGAGAGGAGTGGATTCCCTCCAGGGACTTTGAGAAACTTATCAGCTAAACTGACCCACCGTGTTGCACCTCCATGTTTCTACAGTAGTAGTTTTTTTACGTTACTTGAAGGCCACCGTAGGTCCTACTATGAAGGGGGAAGAGGTATTCAGTTGGTTGCAATTTGCAACCTCACTGCTGCATGCCACTTAATCCTACGCACTGGCCCTGTAATGTTACTGTCACTGTTATGACCAAAGACTTTAAATTATAAATGTTTAATGTACATCTTTGAGCTGTCACCACAACAATGTATGGAGTTAACCTCCATACATCCTCTGCTGCAGTGTGTGGATAATATAAGAAACTTCCATAGAAATACAGCAATGGAACCAGCTGGTAATATTCATATTTTTAAGCTCAACCTCTTTTGTGTTTTTCCAAAGAAAAGCCTAATGTCACTTCATGGTTATTGTTATGACGTCAAACACAGGCGAGTCAGGGCTATACCGGATCCTAGTTTTGTTGAGACTGTGAATTTCTGGTGATAGATTGAGTGACAGCTGGAAGCTCGCATCAGTTGTTAACTTCTATTAGTAACTAACCACTCACTCCAGCATCACCTCGCTGTTCAGCTTTTAAATATTACAAAAACAAGGTCACAGATTATGTAACCTATGCTTCACAGTCTCAACAAAACTAGTATCTGGTCTAGGACTATACCATGACCCTGAAGTGTCATTAATCTCAGTATTTTAAACTGGGAAATGTGGTGGCACTTCTGAAAAGATCATTAAATTGTAGCCTCACAAAAATCTTTTTCTGAATACATCTGAGACAAAAAAGTAATTAAGGTAGACGATTGCTTCATTTCAAAACAAATTTAATGTCCCTTTTTTTAAACACTCCCGCAGTTCACTGAGTGGTCTGCATCATATTTGGTGACACTTAAATGTCATAAGGAAGCCGACTTAGTCTCAGTAGGAACCATGAACATTACTCTGCTTATCCAGATGAAGCATGTTTTCAGACACACACACACACACACACACACACACACACACACACACACACACACACACACACACACACACACACACACACACACACCCACTTGTGTCACTTTGATGTGATCTTGAGGCGTTGGCTCACATAAACCAGTGAGGTCAGGATTGTAGCTGCGACCATCAGGGAACAAGTAGCTGTGGATTAAATAACACACAAAAGTTACAAGATATGTAATCAAAATATTCTGATCAAAGTCATGTTTTGTTTGTCATGTTATCAAGTATGCATTTCACTAACTGCAGTAATAGGGTTTTTATTTATATCTATGGTATTAACCCATAACTATTCCATATTTATGGGTGCACAAATAGATGAAACAAAATGACTTACAATGAGGAGTAGTAGAACAAGCAGCAATATGAGCACTTGTAGTAATAGTTTTACAAAGTGCTTTACAGAGATTAATTAATCCTGATTTCTTATTAACAAAAATATCAGTCATGAGCAGATGTTAAATTTAAAACATATGAGTTAGTAATATCTCTCTCTGCATGGAATAAAAAAGTACAACAAAGCCATCAGCTATTATAACTGAGAACTGAGCAGAAACTCTTTTCCAATTAAAGTCAATTTTGCAAATTGATTCAGGAAATACAAGCCTAGGCTTAACCATGATTGACTTTTGAAAGAGTGACTGATGGGAACTGATGGGTCTCCCTGCTTGATCAAAAACAGAGGCACTTCAAACAACATTCCCCCTCCTCCCCCCACTCTCCGGCTACAGTGGACAAAGACACAGCACACCTTGAACAGCATCAGGCAGCTGCGATTGATGGCTGAGGGAAGTGAAATGCCACACACTTAATGGAAGGAAGCATGTTTGATTTGTCTAGGGGCCTGTTAGATTATCAGGTATGATAGGAACAGATGGCTACACAGAAATACTTGAGGCTCAAAGACATCCTCTTGTCCATCTGAGACAGAAAAATGTTTCATCTAGGAAGTGGCTTCCAGAAAAGAGCCTTCCAGAGGCACCCCACTCTGGTCAGCTGAGATACATTTAAAGATTATGCTAATCAGATGTGAGTGATTGAGACACAGCTGATCATTACTCATTTGAATACAGCGCATACAGTACACAGTGGAGAGTTTAGCACAACTGATCAATATACAAACAGAGAGTGAGCTCGAGAGGAAGAGAGTGTATATGAGTGTGATAGGTAACATACAAGCCCTCTCTGTAGCCATCAATGAGAGCCTGGAACAGTGGTTTGTTGTGGGGGATGGTCTGTAGTATGTTGCCATCATTGGTCACATAGCCGATGGCCCACTGGCCCAGTCGTGTACAACTCAGTCTGAAGATGTAACTGTTAGAGATGGAGAGAGGACAGAGTGCATGGTTCACACTAACAAGCTGCAAAACAAAACATGTATAACATACTTCACTTATAATATATAAGTTCTAATATATAACTTGTGTATAATTCAAAGTTGTGTTTTTAAATAAATGTAAAAACTATAACATCCTAATCGAACTTTGAATGAACATACGTTTATTAACTTTTAGCTGAATCATATCATCATTATATGATTATAATCAAGATAAGACCTTATTTGTGTCTTGTATATCTCACTGTCACACTTTTGTGGATTGGATATTTTTTGTTGTATGCATTTTAATGTAAAGCACATTGACTTTAACTGCAATAAAATGTGCAATAGAAGTAAAATGTCTTCACTTTGCAAAGGGCACTCTTCTCAAAGACTTAAAAGCAAAAACACCAGGTCTAAATGGGATTCAACATGTTTTATCATAAGTATACACAACACTTCATGTTAACGATGAACCCTAACCTTCTATGAACGTTAAAGTTAGCAATGGAGTTCCACAAGGCTCTGTGCTTGGACCAATTGGATTCACTTTATATATATTCCCTCTAGGCAATATTATTAGGAAACACTATAAACTTTCACTGTTATGCAGATGATGCCCAATTATATCTATTGATCAAGCCAAAAGAAACCAATCAGTTAGTTAAACTTCAAGCATGCATTAATGACAAAAAAAACCTAGAGGACCTACAATTTCTTAATGTTAAACTCAGACAAAACTGAAGTTATTGTACTTGGCCCCAAACACCTCCAAGCCTTATTATCAAAATATATAGCTAATCTGGATGGTCTTCCCCTGGTCTCCAGCACCACTGTAAGGAATCTTTGCATTGTCTTTGATCAGGATTAGAATGCTGCAGCACGTGTAGTGATAAGAACTAGGATAGAGATCATATTTCTCCAGTATTAGCTTCTCTGCACTGGGTCCCTGTAAAATCCAGAATTTAATTTAAAATCCTTCTCCTGACCTACAAAGCTCTTTATGGTCAGGCACCATCATATCTTAAAGAGCTTATAGTACTATATTGCCCCACTAGAGCACTGTGCTTCCAGAAGCATAGTTACTTGTGGTTCCTAGAGTCTTCAAAAGAATAGAATGGGAGCCAGAGCCTTCAGCTACCAGGCTCCTCTCCTCTGGAACCAGCTCCCAGTTTTGGTTTGGGAGGCACCATCTCCACATTTAAGAATAAGCTTCAAACTGTCTTCTTTGATGAAGCTTATAGTCAGGGCTTGGCTTTGGACCAAAAATCTAAATAGGTACACATCAAATACATTTTTACCAAAGATGGTCATTTTAGGTAGTTCTTATCACGCTGATGTTTGTTAAGTGTTCATTCTTCAGATAAGTTTGTTTTTTATTAGCTATTTGATGCTGTAAAAATGGGGTGAAACGTAATGATTCACAGCTTTGATTGACTTGCGTTTGGTTGGGCGGATGTATGGACGGGACTTTGATACCACAGATGCATCGCCTGATCACTACTGCGCAGACTCTGGCTCTAAAATGACAAGATGGCAGTGCCCATATCCAGGCAGAAATCAGAGGGGGGACCGGACGTACCCCATCTGAGGGTTGTTCCGTCCCTTAAAATATCAATAAAACCATGATGTATTGTAAATATAGTGATATATACTTAAAATAATTGTTATCAATAACATGATCACAAATGCATTCCCACATGCATTACCACTTTCACCACTTTCAGTGTGATAATCATGTATAACTGAGATATGATCAATATATCCTAATTTGACTTTTAACCAACATAAGATCTGGCTTATCTGAAGTGCATGCATAGAAGTGTGTGTGTGTATGTGTGTTTGAGTATTTTTTTGTCTGAGTGAGTAACATGTAGCGGCTCGTGATATATGTATCGGCTACTGATGTATAACTTCCCTCCCCCACACAGCTGTGTGTGTTTGATCTAGTGTTGGTTCATAACAATGGTATTTGCATAATTTCCTCTGTGATAAGCTCTCTATACATTGGCATACTCATACATACACACCACTCTTCCTTACACACAGTCCCACACACACACACACACACACACACACACACACACACACACACACACACACACACACACACACACACACACACACACGTTTCCTGTCCTGTCATTTTCTGCTCTGCTCTACCATGCTGGCACGTATGACCTGCTAATCACAGGGCATGTGTGGCTCAGCTCAAGGCCATAGGAGCTGCTCAGCAGGCACGCTTTGCAGTGTTTACATTACATACCCTGCCACATGTACCTGCTAACATCAGAGAAACCTGCAGTCTTGGTTGCAGATGTTGTTAGTTTCTCCCTAATTTCAGATCACATTCCTGCTGGAACATGTCCGGTTGTGTAATATTTGGTTTAGGAGCATTTATTGGTGATTTTTCACAGTATAAAGTCTCGCTATGTACTCCGTTGCAGTCAGTCTCTACCTACAACCGACTGTACACAGGCAGCGACAGCAGAGCACTGATGCCGAGACTCAGGAAAGCTGACCAATCAGAGACAGTACTTCAAACAGAAATAGAAATACAGCTAAGACCAATGAAGACAAAGCTGAACAAATACAAGTAAGAATAGACAGGATTATTATATATACAAGTATAACAAATAGAATACTGTAGGTGTGTACAGGGCTTGACATTAGCTTTTTTGCTCACCAGCCACTGTGGCTAGTGGTTTTCCAAAACTACTAGCCACTTAGCATTTTCCCTAGCCGCTATTTTATAAAGTTGACTATGGTGTGCTACAATTAATTTGAAGAACCAGATTTACAACCCTTTTAAATGTAAATGAGCACTGTAAACACCCAAATCAAGACTACTTAAAATGTATAACACTGCAGTCATCAAATATTCAGCTCTGATAATGTGTGTAAAGCTCCTTTTTGTATGAAAACATGCAACCAAATAAGACACATATAAAAGAATAGCTTCTTATTGCATAGGCTTAGTGGTGCAGGGATGTTATGGCGTTATATATGTGCCTCATTCCTGAGCGAGAAATTGTATGTTTTGAGCACAGAGAACTATATTTTGCAAGCACATTACATTACATTTTGAACAGAAATTAACACTCGCAAAAAATAATTTTGTTTGAGCAAACAAAAATGTGCTCAATAAATGCATTTGCATGTTTGCAATTATGCATATTAATGTGCAATAACAACCCCTCTCACGCAGTTTACTCATGTGCCCTCTCAAAAACTCTTCCTCTGCGCGCAGTCAGACGCTGCTGCGCTCCGGTCACGTCTCCCTCGCTCTCAACCTCTTCACTCTGTGTGCGCTCAACTCTGACACGCTCGCTCAAGTTTTCACAGCGTTACAATTGTGCCACAAAACTAACCAATCAGAGAATTAAAGGTCAATTCTGATTGGCTGTTCGTCTCCAATCAGTTCGCAAATAGCAGGAAACACAAATCTAGGGGGAACAGTCTTTTTCAGTCAACACCTGCTGGTCAGCATACTGGTACAGCATAAACTGACTTCAGTCAGAATATAAGAAGAAACTTGCGTGGTGAAAAAAAAAGGGTTTACGGTTAATGAAAATAGTCACCTGCCTGTGAGGAGTGCAAGTTTTCCTTTCCTGTGACATCTGCACACCAACTTTTGTTTATGTAGAAACAGAATCTGGCTCCCACAAACCTGGCATAATTATTTCGATAATTATCGCAATTGGGCTTGGGCTTGGGCGTGGCATTGCATGGCAGCTCTATGGCGCCCCCCAATAAGTTTTAGCCTTTGACCGCATTTTTGACACCCTTGATATACACGAAAACTCACAAAAGTTGGTGCACACATCAAAACCTTTGTGCTCCTGGTAGGGTCTCCCAAGGCAAAGTGGTCTCAGGTGAGAGGCCAGACAAAGAATGGTTCAAAAATCCTATGAAAAAATCGAGGAAGGGATGAAGTGACCCTGCCCGGAGGAAGCCCGGGGCCCCCGTCTGGAGCCAGGCCCAGATGGAGTTGTTCAAAACCTTTCTTTTTAGTAAACTCTGTCTACACAAACAATGTTCTCAATGCTCGAGTTCATGTGGAGAGCCCCTGGTGATACTTCGAGCAAGGTTTCATGTTGTGTCGAGCCTTCTTAGTGTTTTAAAAATAGTGATTTTGATGCTATCATAGCAGTGCCCCTAGCACTCCCATTCAAAAGGCCATTTGACCGAAAACGAGAATACAGTAAATCTTAAAAGTGGCGCTTATGTCCTAATTATGCTTTTAAACAAGTTTGACTCGGGTATATTCACAAAAAGACCCTAGGTTGTATTTTGGTGAGAGTCTTTAATTTGGACAAAGTTGCTTCAATATTCACAAAATGTGGTACTAACATTGCTCTCTTCATTTCAGACACATTTCTAATATGCAGAGTTGGTGGAATAAGTTTAAGTTTTGTACACAGTGTGTGCAGTGTCCGAAATAAACCCCAGACTGAAAGCCAAGTTCATTCATCTGCTCACCAGAAACGGGATTTTAATCCTGACGTTATTTATTTTATAACTTCGGCCCTGGAGGTAACGAGTCTCCTCTGGTTTTCTGATCACGGTCGGAAACGAAGCAAGCAGGAAAGGTTAACACATTGAACATTTTAACAACTTATTAACGTGCTGTTGCCCCATGTGCGCTGAGGCGCTCATCTGTTGACATTTCTTAATGCCTTCCTACAGTTGTGTCATTAGTATGAGAAAAAAATTTGATTTTACCTGTGTCGGGCTCGGGTCGGGCTCGGACACAAATTTCTTAATGCCTGTTGGGCTCGGGCTGGGTTCGGTCACGGCTCTGTCGGACGCCGGCCAGGCTCGGACAGAAAAATTCGGACAGATCCGGACTCTAATGTGTACAGACAAGGCTAGCAGCAGCAGCACCGTGTCAGACACGTTTCTGGTGTGCAAAGACAACGCCACGTGGCTGCACAAGTGACACGCAACAGAAACGCCACGCAGGCAATGTGTAGGAGCCCTTATGTGATAAACTTCTGATTTACATGAAATTTACATGGTGTGGTCTACACGTTAAACAGCAACATGACGTATAATAAGTATGTGTTCTATAGCGCCACATAGTGGACAGAGGAAGTAGTAAAATTGCAACGAGTAATTTCCAGTGCCATGCACTCCACCCAGGAAATGTCTAACTTATGCGCACAGTCTCAGATGGTCACAGCTCAACAAGCGCTGTCCCGCTAGTAACCTGCATGCAGAGAGGTGCGAGGACCCGTCCATTGCTATTCTTTATTATTATTATTTTTAATATTTGTATTTTATATGCACAAGTAAAGAGATAAATGTATTAACGGGAGAGCAGTTTGAAATCAATGCTGCCGCAGTTTAACCAGCACGCCGGTGCATTTCACTCCTCGCGGTCTCCTGCAAATCCCCCAAAGAGCTGCTGCTCCAACTAAAGTCTCAGCCTTGCTGGAACACAAGTTAGGCCAGGTTTTTTTGCATGTCCTTCTGCGTTGGTAACCCTGCTCCACCGGGCTGGCCTTGTTAAAATGAATGAGGGAGCTGCATTTCTTTCATGCATAACATCTATCTTAGCACAGCACAGTACTACATTTAAAATTAAACAGGTTTTTCACCATAAAGAATATTTCAGCATAACTGGAAATAAAAAATACAAAAAAATCCTTCTTAATTGTAAAATGGCAGCGAGTAGTGTAGTGTTACCTACCTATATTTTATGATCTCAGCTATTGGGGCACACATGCAAGTAGCCAGACAGTGGGAAATTGAACATTGTTAGAAACATTTTGATTTACATACTTTTTCTCTTGTTATTATTATACTGATTACTCTTTTCTCTCTCTGTTAAATTAAACTGTTGTGTGGATATTGTTAAGAAACCAAAACACTACTCGCTCTCACAAGATAACATGGAACCATTGGTTATCTTGTCTGAGCACGGTGTGTTGCTGAGAAAAGAACATGCACTCCCTGACCAGATAATTGAGACGTCATCGACTCTGACAAGATAACAACTGACGACATCAACTCTGTATTATGATTGTATTTCACACATAAATAAGCTACTGTTTGAGGCTTACGTTAGTCACTTCTGTACTTATGCTGTGAGTACTGTAACTGGCTCCTTGTTATGTTCACAAGTAAAAATTTACTTTGATATAAATTCAGTGGTTCTGTCTATCCTTTGATAATGTAATTATTCTAACAACTTGGTCCTTCGATGCCGGGTCCCAAAATCCTTCCCCTCCTTCTAGGCTTTGAGGCCTGAAACACCGTGCATGGGGGAGTCATTTGGTGACTCCTTAAACAACGACCTCCGACTTGAATTGCTGTTTTTACAGAGGCCAGTTCCCGCTGGAAGGGAGAAGAAGGTGACGGGATCCATTTTTTTGTTGAACAGCAAGACAGGACCACTGAAAAAAACCTAGGTGAGGTCAATTTTGTTTCCTTGACCAGAAAGACTACTTATTTAGACAAAATGGTGATGATGACTTTGATTTCGCTGGGATAAATCACATATAGGTGAACATTAAAGGCAACGTACAACTTACATTATTTATCTATTATGGGGACAGACAATCGGAGAAACAAAGCAAAAAAGGGTGGTCTGTCTGGTAAAAGTAATAAAAATATCTATGGTCTTATGACAACTAGTTCAAAGCCTGTGTGAGGAGGCTGCGGTAAAATGGCATGTTAAAGACGATGGGAGCTCGTTACTCCTAAGAGACGGGAGTTCGCTACTCCAAGAGACAGGGTGAGACTCTGTAATAAAAAAATAAATGAAAATAAAAAAGGAGGTAAATATAAACTATAATCACTTGATTGATGTAAGAGTGTCTCCTGTGACGAGATTCACTGCACAAGGTACGCAGCTAGGGTGAACTCCATACATTGCTACCTGGCTCTTAATAAAATCTAGTAATTCAGGAGGGAAGTTAAAGATAAAATATTATAAATGATAAAGAGATAATATAATTCTTTTCAACTATTAAGACATAATATCTTTATATATTAAAGGGGTAACACTGTTGAAAAAGAGTGTAGGAAAAGTGATAGGAAGAAAAAGTAGAGCCGTAAAAAGTAGAGAGAGAGAGAGAGAGAGAGAGAGAGAGAGAAGTACACAGGATGACAGTCTATGAGAGACTGGCTCAAATTTCACATACACACACACACACACACACACACACACACACACACACACACACACACACACACACACACACACACACACACATAGAGGAGGAGTCTGAGAAAACTGAGCTAGAGCATTCACATAGTGGCTTCACAAGACCACACAGAGATGAATGTACTTTTGAATTAGTATAATGGAGTTCCTATTGATATTACTGTTCAAACATAAAGTCAGCACACTGACCACTGATAGTGCATGCAACATGACTGCTGCTGTTGCTCAATTAGTCATTAATGTGTAATGGTAAAGAAATACTTTGAAACAAAAATTTTTGGCACCTAAAAAATACACAAAGTTACCATACCTGCCAGGCTTGTTCATGTACTTGTGCAGTCTGGCCTTGACTTCATCATAGGTTAGGAATGCCATGTAGCCAGGGTGTGTCACTGCCAGGAAATTCCAGTTCCTCAGAATTGATCCCCATGGCTGAAAGAGACCATCCAATATAGTTTAACTAAACAGATTACAATGCATTGTAATTTTTACAATGATATTGTGACTTTAATTCCAAGCAAAACTTCTCAAGTATCAAACAAAAAACACTAACTCAAGCAAAAATATTGTCACCTCAAAGGTAAAACTTAAAACTTGCAAACAAAACATTTGTGTAGTCGTAAACTATTGGTATTTTATTTGTCTGATATTATGTCCTTTCTTTTTGTTCCCTCTGCTTCTTCCTCCATGATCAGTCTTTTGCTCTCTCCATCATGTTTGCAGTTTTGCTCCCAGCTTTCTCGTTTGCACTTCCAAACTCTTTGCTTGCAATTCTGGCACAAACATCGCGTGGACGGGTCTTACAGGGGTGCGTCCCCATTGGCTAATAAGTTTTTGGAGTGTGTTTGAGTGACAGCTCAGTGCCTGCCTGCCCTGATGTTTCAGTGCAGCCAACGTTAGACTTTGGAGGACTCACAAACCACTCTAAACAGTGGATTCCTACAAGATTAATAAAGTGTAAGTATTGATCATATATCTTGTCTGTGATCTACGTTGCAAGCATGGTTACTAGACGTTTGTTGTTACGTTGTGTTAAGTTACTAGCTAGCTAGCTGTGTAAGTTAGCATTTAATGTTAGCTAACTGCTAACGTTATCTAAAACAAATGCTAGCCAAGCCAAGTAATGTTGGCTTACTGTAGCTACGTTACTGAGCTAATTTGCCATGGGAATCATGTAGGCTTAGTGAGGCCTTACTCAATAGAGCTGTATTAATTATCGTCTTCTCTCTGTAGAACAATGAAACATTGTGGGACCTGCAGGACCTAAGCAGAGCTACGATGCTGTCCCAGGCAGGTCAGTAACGTAGCTATATGGTCTATTATGACAAATTATTATCCAGCTAACTACAAGTTGTTGTGGTTGCTATTGGTCTGATAATACACAATGCTAGGGTATTGGTTAAGTTTTACAATGTAGAAGCTGTGAATATAATGTATTCTATCTAGAGATTGACAGATACAGTACATATGCACATAGCACTGCTTAACTGGTTCATCTTTATAGTTATGTGCTTTATTATATTATAGCATAAAAACAAACTCAGTAATGATAGCTACATTTACAGCCAAGAGGAGGACATTACAAGACAAGTCACTTAACGCACTCTAGCCAATGGGGATGCACCCCTGTAAGACCCGCCCACGCGAGATGTTTGTGCCAGAATTGCAAGCAAAGAGTTTGGAAGCGCAAACGAGAAAGCTGGGAGCAAAACTGCAAATGTGATGGAGAGAGCAAAAGACTGATCATGGAGGAAGAAGCAGAGGGAACTGGAAACAAAAGGACATAATATCAGACAAATAAAATACCAATAGTTTACACAAATGTTTTGTTTGCAAGTTTTAAGTTTTACCTTTGAGGTGACAATTTTTTTTGCTTGAGTTAGTGTTTTTTGTTTGATACTTGAGAAGTTTTGCTTGGAATTAAAGTCACAAAAATAATCCCATAGTGCTTCTGCCACAAATGAGTACCAAATAGTAATGTTATAGTATGTTGACTTTGCTGAATTATATAATACATACAAACTAAATGAGAGAGAATGCAGAGGCAGAGGTTTCTGATATGTAGCCAGCTCAACAACTAGGATTTAAGGAGGCAGCTTGTGCGCAGTAGCCAGTTGCGTTTGGCTTTATTTACAACTGGTTTAAGGTTTTCTGCAAGACAGAGTTCCACAGATGTCAATACACTTGATGTGGAAGACAAATGTTTTCAGTAATGACACCACTGTTCCTCTCTATTTAGAAATAATTGTTGGTTTGATTGTGTCTAGTCTAAGGTTGTGCTCTTTTTTTATAGCTCCATCCCGGCGGAGAATACTTGAGGCAGAGAGGAGGCACAAACGGTATTGCAAGAGGAAGCAAAAGTGAGCAGAGATCCAGGCTAGGCTAAGAGTGGCCCCGCAATAACCTGCTGTACCTAGCATCTTTCTGTGCCCAATGCCCACTCTGTCGTCAACAAGCTGGACAACATGAGACATAGATTACCAACCACCACACAGCGTTATGGTGATAACTGAGACCCGACTGCACGAAAACATCTTACAACAACTTAGCAGTGGAGGTAGCAGGCCGCAATGTCAACCTTGCAGACCTCACACCTGACTCTGGTTTATGTATATATTAACAACAGCTGGTGCACGGACACTACTGTTATAACACCAGAGAGTTGTTTTTTTTGGGATAATATTTTTGGCATTTTATGCCTTTATTTGATAGGACAGCTTAGACATGAAAGGGGGGAGAGAAGGGGAATGCCATGCAGCAAAGGGCCACAGGTCGGATTTGAACCCGCGGCCACTGTGGCAAGGACTGAGAATCTGTACATAGAGGCAGACGCTCTACCAAGTGAGCTACCCATGCGCCACCCAAAGAGTTTTTTATAGTGGCAGGAGACTTCATCTACTCAGATCTTAAGACTGTTTTACCAAAATTTTAAACAATGTTGACATTAAAAACAATGTACCAGGTGTATACAAATATTCCCAGAGCCATGACAGCTCAATTACCTATTTTTGAGGGGGAAATAAACTAAAATTTTTCGCTGTGAAGGCATGAACGGTCTTCTGGAGGACATCCACCAGACCAGCGGGCGCTCGTTGGATTGTTGTCGGCCGTGGCAGGCGAGGAAGGCGGGGAGGAAGCAGAAGCAAGGATGCCAGTCGGGCCTGCAAGCCCGGCTAAGGAAACTAACACACCGATCGCCACTGCCAAGACTCCTACTCACCAACGCCAGATGGATCGCACACAAAATGGATACATATGCTACAAATACACACGGAACTGCTGCGTGATGATTATTACCGAAGCCTGGCTGAACACACTCACTCATCCCAGACAGCAGCTAGCAGCTAACAGGGTAGGTGAATTTAAACAATGACTGAGTTGAAAACGCATCTTGTTGTCATGTAAGGGCCCTGTTCATGTTGCACAGACATTTTAATTGCATTTTGTGTCTGTTAAAAGGCACAAAGGTACTCTTTAGCTTATGCCCCCAAAACTGCCGTTTTAGCCCACTGGGAGCTCTGGGCATTAGCAGCAGCAGCTCCGTGTTGGTAGCACCGATTCGGCCCGGTTCTTTTTCTATTGACAGGTCTCGCATATTTATTAGTTATCAAGATTACCGTAAAAATTGCCCGGAGTTCTCCGTTAAGGTTTAATTGTTCTTTCATGTCAGTTAGCATTGACCATGTTTAATGCTCTCGAACCTCCGTTATGGAAAACATTTTAGAAGACTCCGACAGCGGACTGATCAGTCCTGTGAGTTAAATGTTCGCTATGTCAGAACTTATTCATCCCCATCAACTCGTTTTGGGCAAAGGCAAAAACCACATCAAGTGAGGGTAAAATCTTTTTTGCGCAATTGAGGATGTTTTGCCGTTTCCATACAGCTTTTCTAATGCAATAGTTCCTTTTTTTAATATATTTACTGTATATATTAGGGCTGTCAAAATAACGCGTTCATTTCAATTAATTAATCTGAGAAAATAATGCGTTAAAAAAAATAATGCAGATTAATCCATTCTATATTGACGTTTGACCCGGAGCCGTTCTAGCCACCATTGGACTGTAAAATGAAGGAGGGAGACAAGAATGTTCTGCCTGGATCATTGATTGGAACATTTACTTGTAAAAATCTTCTTCCTGCCAACCCTGGCTACTGAAATCTGGTGCCACTGATATGTCTGCTCTTCTCTCTGATGCTCTGAAACAGATGATACAGGCAACAGAAACACCGCTGCACGTGACGCTAGTTAACACTATACTCGACAGCAGCTAACGTTAGCCTACCGCTAGCTAGTTAACACTATACTCGACAGCAGCTAACGTTAGCCTACCGCTAGCTAGTAGCTGGATTAAACACAGTTAAAATGCTGACAGCTAACGCTAAACGGTGTAAAGTGTGACTGTATTTTACTGTAGAGGATTCAACACCGGGATGTAACAATCTGCAGCTGCCATTGGAGAAACAACACAGACAGTGCGTTCAATGAAACTGGTAAACTACAGCCTCGTGGTGCACTTAAAGTTATTGTAAATGTCCTTTACCATCTGGTGGTTGTTTTTGTCGTTCGACAGCTATTTACTAGTGAAATAAGTTATTGTTATAGTTATTACATTATTATTAAATCATTTAATTTTGACCATATGGCCTTAGAAATAAACAAGCCGTTCTTTAATGTCACCAACTGTTGTTTAGTACCCTTTTTTTTTCTTTTCTTTTTTTACTTTCTTAAAAAGTATTGGTTCAGGCACCGTTAATTATGTATGCGATTAATTTTGATTAATTAATCACAGAGTATGTAATTAATTAGATTACATTTTTTAATCGATTGACAGCCCTAAGCTAAGTGAAATGGATTGCTGCCACACCAAATTGTGTTGTGCATGCACATGCAATGACAATAAAATATAAGGGAAAAAAAGAACATTGCCATTAATAGATGAATTGTTTACGTCAGATCCCTGAATTAAGAGCATAAAGCTGTGGTGCATTGTGTTGTGTGTGGTTTCAGTGGGTCTGCCAGTGACCACAATATTCACCTCCATCCTGTCTGCTAGCTGGAGCTCACCAGAGACAATGATCTGATGTAGTAGCTGGTTTGGCAGAAGACAGAAAACTAATGGATACTGGGATTACTGGCCTGTGGGCTGGAATGGCAATGGAGCAAGCCCTGACCATTCTGTGAGTTTGTTGATTCGGTATGTAAATTAGATAGTGGCCTGTTTTGACTTGACCCCCACCTTACAAAGTTTCAACCAGATTTGTCCTGGGAGGATTGCAGTGTATCATCCCAATGAATTGTCTGGCAAGTTTGGCACATTTACCTGCTTTCTTCACCCTGTCATTATCCCCTTTTTGTGAGCCCTCTGATCCCTGCCATGCCCCCTTCAAGCATTCACAATATAATTTTTTATGTTCAGAGTAAGCATGCAAAGTACAAAGGTTCTGCCAAAGTAACACATCGCTCTAAAGCCTCAACGCCCACACACCATCTTGAAGCCACATGGGCCAGTAATCTGTCAAGGGATTTTAAGCCACACACACAGAAACCTCAAACAAGCACAAAAATAGAACCAAAAACATCAAACAGAACAAATATTTTGCTTCTATACTGTTAACATAGTGTATCAACCCATACGTAAGGTTTTGATCCTGCGTGTGCGGCTGTGTCACACTGTTGTCCATTTTGATATGAGGTCATTGGTAAGCTAGTCTATATCCTTGACGTTCCACTTCTGGGATTGCTCCAGTGTGTTTGTGTTGACATTTAAACTCCAGTGGATTTGTGAGGACTATGGTTAACTGCTCCTCAGATCTCTGCAGGGTAAATCCAGACAGCTAGCTAGACTATCTGTCCAATCTGAGTTTTCTCTTGCACAACTACTTTACAGCGGCTCTGTGCAGAGCTTAGACGATTGTGATTGGTTTAAAGAAATGCCAATAAACCAGAGCACGTTTTTCTCCCATAAACCAGAGCAAGTTTTTCTCCCATCCTGGAATACTATGTGGACTAGCCAGGCTCTCCTCCGCTCTGCAGCGTGTGGATTGGGTCTGGCAAAGCGAGACTATTGGTAAGCTAAAGCAGTGGTGCAAAAAGCCACCTTCATGGTGAGTCTACATATATTCCAATATAGTAAGTTCTGCTGCTTTAAACAAACACGGTGTTTTACCACAGTACTGGGAAAGAAGAAGATAAAACAGTCTTTCATATAGTCCTCTGTCTTCAGGGGCGGGGCTAGAAGGGGGTCACAGGGTGGCAACGGCCCTCCCCAACTAGCCCAATCCATTGGGCTACAGTGCTGTGTGATTTCCATTGGATCCGAGTACTGTTACTTGGCTTCCTGTTCTGCCAATCTTTCCAGCCCTTGTCACATGACCATATCCAAATTTCTGATAGCATGGAACCAGCATGGGAATTGTTTTTAAAAAAGTGGCAGACTGAGCTTATAGAAAATGTGTATTGTATTCAGATATACAATTTGTTTAAAATAAAAACAAGTGAAATTAATAATGAATGTGATGTGTTATATTTAGCAGAAGTACATTGTGTTGTTCTATCCTATCCAATATTTCCTATATTTCTAAGCAGATTTTCTATGCTATATTCTGATGAAATGCCCCCCCCCCCCCACCCCTCACCATTACCTCTCAGCAAGAAAAGCCTGACAAACCTCATTGTGATTGTAAATAAGGTCTCAGTTAGCTCAGTACAAACAGGCACTGCCTTCAACAGTGACCTGTTTCAATTAACCTGTGACTTTAGACGGGGGGCAGTTTTGAGTTGGAGTTGTGCACGAGCTGCGTTTGATGCAGCCACGTATCTTACAGACAGGGGAGGGGGTCTGCGGTCTCAGAGGGTTAGGGGATTTATTTTATTTTTTATGTTTTTATCACACTTTGCTTAGATCTAAATGTACACGTGTATATTTTGAAGATGGCTGAGCTTTTAATCCTTTCAGTTAACATCAGGGGGATAAACGGGCCGATCAAACGAGCTAAATTCCTGGACTATTTAAGAAGGAAGAACATAGATGTGGCGCTTATACCAGAGTCACATTTACGTAAAAGAGATGTAAATCCTCTACAAAATAAATACTTCAAGGTTGCTGCCTCATCTAGCAACGACACCAAAACCAAGGGCTCCATTGTGTTGCTGTCGCGGAAATGCGCACTCACCATATACACAAAAAAGTAAAGACCTATCAGGCAGGATATCTTATATATGTACCACGATAAGGAGTAGGGAAATAGCCATTGTTTCGGTATATGCACCGTCTACATATGATGAAAGCTTTTTCCCACGCCTAACCAATAAATTGCTTTCTCTCAATGAATATTCACTAAATATAGGGGGAGACATGAATGCAGTACTAGATTTAAATCAAGATAGATCAGGGGTCAATCACACAAAAGCCCAAAAACATATATCAGACATGTTTAAAGCAGTTGTGGAATCTCACCATTTTACAGATATATGGAGGATGCACAACCCTACTAGCAAGGATTACACTTTCTTTTCCACATGTCACCTCACCCACTCCCACACTGCTTATATGTTGTGCTCCAGTGAGCTTAAGGCAATGTTCCACACAATAGCAATAGAACCAGCAATTCTGTCTGATCACAATGCGCTGATAACCAAATTCCATTGTGATATGTTAGGAGAAAGATCTGGGAGGTGCCAATTTAATAATTCCCTTCTCCAGAACACAGCCTTTGATTTAGAGCCAGACTGGCAGAGTTTATATCAATCAACACCGACTCAGTTTCTGACCCTGCACTTACCTGGCAGGCAACTAAAGGATTTATTAAAGATTTCACATCTTCCTTTGCGGTCAACTTGAAGAGGAAAAGAGAGGCAAGGATTGAGGAGTTGGAAGAACGCTTTAAATCTCTAGAGCAGTGTCTTAAGACGTGTTTTTCTAAATCTACAAATACTCTTCTAGTCACAAGTCGAACAGAGCTAAATGATCTGCTAAGAAGGAGAGCTGAATTCATAATGTGAGGCAAAATTATTATTTTAATGGCCAAGCAAATTTTAAACCAAGCAAATAGCTTGCTCTGAAATTAAAACAAAGCAAATCCAGATCTACTATCAACAGCATCCGCACAGACCGAGGTATCTCAACAAATGCTTAGGATATCAGCGCCACTTTTCAATCCTTCTATTTAAAGTTGTACGAGTCCTCCTGCAACTCAGATTCAACACAGTGCCAGGAGTTCCTAAAAGAACTAAATCTGCCTCTTCTTGACCCAGAGGAGGCAGAAAAACTGGGTCAACCTATAAGGTTAGAGGAACTTAAATCAGCATTAAAAACAATTAAAAAAGGGAAAATGCCAGGGTTGGATGGAATTCCATCAGAACTTCTTCTACGGTATTTTGACATATTAGGACCTACCATCTTACAAGCTTTAACCTCAGCCATAGAGAAGGGTGCTTTCCACCAACAAACCAACACTGCGCTAATTTCTGTCATGCCCAAAAAGGGCAAAGATCTTACGGACTGCTCAAATTTCAGGCCCATCAGCCTCATCGGGACTGATATTAAGCTTTATTCCAAAGTCTTTGCTCCCCGCCTAGAGCGCTTTATTGAGAAGCTAGTCCACCCCGACCAATCAGGTTTTATACCAAAGCATCATGCTGCAGACAATGTACGCAGACTATTTCATATAATAGAAGAAGCCAAAAACCTTCCAACAACGGCAGCAGTGTTATCAGTGGACATGGAAAAGGCTTTCGACCGCCTAGAGTGGAACTGCTTGTGTAATGGAGAGGCTTGGATTGGGGGCCAAATTCATTGACATGGTGCGTACTTTATATGAGAATCCCACGGCCATAGTCTCAACCAATGGCTTGCATTCTCAGCCATTTCCCATTGAGCGGGGCTCTCGACAGGGATGCGGTTTGCAATCTCTCTTGAACCGTTAGCCCAGGCCATAAGGCAAAATAAAATCTGTAATGTCCAGATTAAATCCAATAGCAGCTCAATATCATTATTTGCAGATAATATTTTGTTGTACATCTCTGATATTGAGGACTCTATTCCAAAAATTCTTAAGATCTTCAACGAATTTGGCTCAATTTCCGGCTATAAAATTAACGGGAATAAATCTAATCTTCTTTTATTGAACAACAGGTATGTGACATCAGCCAGTGTTACAATACCAACCCAAAGCAAAATTACATATTTGGGCATCACCATACATGCATCGCTACAGCGAGTTGTCCAGGACAGCTATGAAACTATATTAAATAGTGTTCAAAGGGATCTGGCCAATTGGTCTGCGCTGCCGGCATTGCTACGCACCGCTGCCCTGACAGAGCTCCAGGGCCTGCAGCTCCCCTCTTCCTGCTAAATGGCCGGTCTGTGTGAGTGAGGGCACGGTCAGCGAGCTTGTTCTCTTACCACAGGTTCCAGTTAATCTTATAATGGATATGTGTGTTGAGTTATTTAAACAAACGATCGGGGAAATAAACGCCTCTTGTCCGCAAGTGAGCTGGATGGAGCTCTATCAATGAGAGCTAGCTAGCTTGCCTCCTCCTAACTAGACCTCTAAAATTCACAAAAATGCATTAAATTGAAATCGGACAAAAGTGCTTTTTAAGCTTTGTAAGACCTTTGTAAGCTTTGTAAGACCTTAGGGAGCTGTGATATACATGCCATGACGAAATTCAAACTGTAAATATACGATACGCTATGCCATAAGTGTAGCAACGATCTTTTCCCATAGGATGGGACACATAGCCTAGCTAGCACCTCCTAAGAAGACCCTGGGATAATTTAGTCCAGATTCAACAAGTCTATGTGTTGTGGTTTGGGATCTGGACCTTGTCCAATGTGGTCTACATGTGAAAAAAACAGTACAATCTCCCTTTATTGGATTTTCACAAATAGAATAAAGCTTTCACAAATCTGAAACTGTGAAAATGTGAAAAAAAACAGTAGAATCTCCCTTTATTGCATTTTCACAAATAGAATAAAGCTTTCACAAATCTGAAACTGTGTTCTTAAGACTCTTTAGCCTCTCTGGGATAATTTAGTCCAGATGTGAAAAGTCTAGGTATTGTGGTTTTGGATCTGGACCTGGTCCAATGTGGTCTACATGTGAAAAAAAACAGTACAATCTCCCTTTATTGGATTTTCACAAATAGAATAAAGCTTTCACAAATCTGAAACTGTGTTTGTAAGACTCTTTAGCCTCTCTGGGATAATTTAGTCCAGATGTGACTAGTCTAGGTATTGTGGTTTTGGATCTGGACCTAGTCCAATGTGGTCTACATGTGAAAAAAACAGTAAAATCTCCCTTTATTGCATTTTCACAAATAGAATAAAGCTTTCACAAATCTGAAACTGTGTTTTTAACACTCTTTAGCCTCTCTGGGATAATTTAGTCCTGATTTGACAAGTCTAGGTATTGTGGTTTGGGATCTGAACCTGGTCCAATGTGGTCTACATATGCAAAAAACGGTGAAATCTCCCTTTATTGCAATAAAGCTTTCACAAATCTAAAAGTGTGTTTTAGACATAATTAATAATTTACCTTAATGACTAACACTCATTCAATACAGTAAGAGGTTCAAAAAACGGAGGATCAGTCACTTAGCAATGTAAATTATGTTTCCCTGCTACAGTTTTAAGTTCAACCTTAAATTTCCCCTTAACTGCCAAATCGGAAGCTGTGAATCGGATGCCAACTTCAGCGTCGTTAGGATTAAATAGGTGATATGCCTAGCTAGCAGCTCATCCTAAGGAGACCCCTAAAATTAACAAAAATGCATTAAATTGAAATCGGACAAAAGTGTTGGCTTTGTTAAGACCTTAGGGAGCTGTGAATATCCATGTGATGAAATTCAAACTGTAAATATACGATATTTATGCCAAAAGTGTAGCAACGATCTTTTCCCATAGGATTAAATGGGACACATAGCCTAGCTAGCAGCTCCTCCTAAGGAGACCCAAAAATGCATTAAATTGAAATCGGACAAAAGTGTTAGCTTTGTTAAAGGAGAATTCTGGCCAATTTTTACGTTAATCTCGATCGCTATAGCTACGCGAGTACTTTCGATAGAAAAAAGCCCGACCCGAATCAGTGCAGGTAACACGGAGAAGCTGCAGCTACGTACTACAAGTGTCCCCTGAGCTAAAACGGCAGTGGTCAGGGGAAGTTTTAGAGTGCCTTTGTGCCTCTTAACAGACACAAAATGCAATTAATATGTCTGTGCCACATGAACAGGGCCCTTACATGTCAACAAGATGCGTTTTCAACTCAGACATTGTTTAAATTCACCTACCCTGGTCCCTGTCTTGATCCTGCCGGTAGCTAGCTTGCCCCGGAATTCTCCTTTAAGACCTTATGGAGCTGTGATATACATGTCGTGACGAAATTCAAACTGTAAATATACGATAGTTATGCCGAAAGTGTAGCTAACTAGCCGTGATCTGTACACATAGGATTGAAGGGACTAGCTGGCAGCTAACGAAATCCCTCATGTTCACAAAAATGCATTAAATTGAAATCAGACACAATTGTTAACTTTATAAGACCTTGGGGAAGCTGTAATATAAGTGGCGTGACGAAATTCAAACTGTAAATATACTGTAGTTATGCTGGCAGCTGGCCAGCTCCACGGAGCCCCGAGCCTCAGTAGTCCAGTAGCCGAGAAACGGTGACTTTCACTGGGTATGGAGGTTGCCGCTTTCTCGTCAGACTGTGTGGAGCTCCTAAAGTCCGACACGTCTTACCAAATTTGCAATTAGCCATACATTTTCGTAAAACGGCCCATATTTGAGCTTTATATAGTTAATTTCTCGCATAAAAAAGTCTCAAGTGAATTTTCAGCCCAACCAATGTTACATACCCTATTAGGAGACCTTAAAGAACAGTGTGAAATATCCTATATAATCATTCTATCACCCCTTTAAGTACAATGATCCCTGTACCCCCACCAATACATTTCTGGAAGAAACGTGATACCTTAATTCGGCAGTATATTTGGAATAATAAACAACCTAGGCTAAAATACAACGTACAACAAACATAGGAGGCCTGGCCCTCCCCAACTTTAAAATATATCACAGAGCCTTTCAGCTACGGGTGTGGATGGACCCCTCATCTACAGTTCCATGGAGAAAAATAGAGCAAAACGTCACTGAAGTCTAAGACTGCAAAACCTTGCCTTTGCAGGTGTGTGTCCAAAAAAGTGTATGCTAGCCTATGGCCCTATTATCACCAACACACTGACCTACTTTAAACAGGTGGAGGAGCAACTACGCTACACCAATAAGTGGCATTTGAATACCCCAATATGGCACAATGCACACTTAATGTCTGGTAACAAACCCTTTGCTTGTAACCGGTGGAGTATTTATACTTTAGACCAGCTATTTAATGAGAAAGGTACGTTGAGTTTTGAAGACCTGAGAGCTAGTTTTGAGGTCCCCAGGACAGCCTTCTTCTTTTATCTTCACTTAAGATCAGCCCTAAAATGTTATGGAGTGCCATGGGGAAACAGTCTTGAGGCGCACCCAGTCATTAAATGGTTTGTTGATTTTCCTGTGAGAGGATTAGTGTCCAAGATCTATGCTAAACTGATGCAAATATCCATAGGAGAACTCCCAATAGTAAAGAAATGGGAGCGAGAGCTGAGTCCTGAGGGGAACGCAATTAATTGGGAGACAGTTTGGGACATTTCCCACTGTTCCAAGAACCCAAATCACCAGCAGATCCACTTCAACATATGTCATAGGACATATTGGACTCCTCAGAAGAGACACGTCTCGAAAGCCATTCCCACTCCCTTTTGCACGTTCTGTCAACCTGAACAAACTGGAACTTTCCTGCATATGGTCTGGGAGTGTGAACAGGTGCATGAGTTCTGGATTAAAACAACATCAATAATATCTGATGTGATAGGATGTCAAATTCCTGCTGAACCAATTGTTTTGTTACTTAATGACGACTCTAAATTACACCTGCTTGGGACACAGAGGAAGATTTGGCTAGCCGACTCAACTTCAACCAAGGAAATGATAGCTCAACGCTGGCTCCCCCCTCACTCGCTTTGTATAAAACTGTAACGTTGTTTTCACTCTGTCGCTGAAATCTGCTGCTGTTTCAATCCTGTTGGCTCTCTGCAGCAGGCAAACTTTTACAGTTTTATCCACATTACGTTTAGTTTATTCATGTCATTCTGATAAAATAGCTGCAGTTTCCTCCACATAAGTACGTTTCTTGATCTGATTTCTATTGGTAGTTGACCAGTTAGCGAGCAAGCAAGCTAACATTAGCTAGCAGCTAAAACCACAATATCACAATATATTTCACGTCAGTGTCACTTTTTGGATGTTTTCAGCATCGGGGGGAAAAGGGTTACTCAACACCACTGAGAGACTTCTTTTGCGGCTGGGGCTGGCCACCGATTATCTTCGGAGCTGGCTGCCTAGTACCTTCGGAGCCAAGCTGCGTCCCCGGAGATAACGGCCGAGGATACGCCTACATCCATGGGACAGACCCCATTTTTCGGTCAAACTTAACTGTAAAGAAGACCACTAAACACTTAAGGGGGATAATTTCAGCACAACACCGCGGCCAGCCAGACAGATATGGTCTGTTTCCGTGACGGAACATAACATTACTGCCGTTAGCATCGTTATGCTGATACTACCGACATTGGAGTTTGTGCTGGCTGGGTTCAGATTGCTGTAAGTTAATAATAATGGCTGGCTGCTGGCTAACTGTGGATGTGTCATATCCCCGGAGCTGTTGTCCGCTCTCATCCCGACTGAAGTCCCTTAGTGGCGGGGAGTGAGGCAGAAAAACCAGGGTGGGATAGCTGGCTAAATTAGCAATTGATTTGTCTTCTATCTATACAGCTAATGTTAACGCTAGCTGGCGAACGTAATCGTGCGTTAGCCCAGTGTTTTTTAACGTTAACCTTACCTTGAACCAAACAATTATACTTAAAATAACTTGATGAGGGTGTTGAACGATGTTGTAACCTTATAGTTCCCCATCAAGCTTTAGCATGAGCTACTTAGTCAACGTAGCACATAACGTTAAGCTAAGATCGATCGATATTGATATGTATCAATAAATAAGGTCTCTGCTGTATTACTGTGTTGCAAAGTGGCATGTAATCAATGACAAAATTATGCTGTGTGGCAGATAGCAAGCTGTATTATTCTTTCTGTGACATTTTATAATGTACATGTACAATTACTCTTGAAGATATCATCTGGGTTCCCGTGTTTTGACGGAAGTTAGAGGAACTAGAGGAGGATAGTGTAAGTAGACAACTCAACAAAATATATAACATAGGTTAAGTCGTTTTTAGACATTTTAATGCAGAAATGTTACCTTTAAGATTAAATATTCAAAGATTCAAGATTTAAAAATCTATATTGTTTTTCAGATAAGGATGTAAAATTGTTGGTGACGAAGGTGGGGGGGGTCACTGACCTCATTATTCTGGAGGGTCGCCTGGGGGTGTAGGGGGCCTGGGTGGGGGCCCTAGAGCAGTGGTTCAAGAACCCCAAAACTGACACAAATTAGACCACAGACCCCCATTTAATAAGATTTTGTACCAAGGTTCCCCATCTGATAGGATTTTTGCTTTTAGATGTTTTATTACAGAAAGTGTATCAAAACCTTAAGTCCAGGTTTAGCAATATCAGTGATTTGTTTCTAAACATAGTGTACATGTTAGAATGTACTTGTTGAAAACATGTGGAAAGACTGTAAATTGTGTAGTACTGAAATGTGAAGTTAACATTAACTTATTTAAGTTGACATTAAAACTTTTTTTTAACATTTCTGTGGCCAGGATTTTTTGGGCGGTCTAAGATCATGGCTTGATGACGTACTGGAGCCATCATTAACATAACACCTCCAACCTACTAAACGATGTTAGTACTGACTTTAGAGCACATAGCATCACTGTTGTTTTGTTAACCCCGTGTGAGCGACAGTGTTGTAGTACTAAAGATCACTTTTTTAAGGTCTCGGTATCCACCGCATTTTTACTCGGTCTCAGATAAAGAGGACTCAGGATTTTTATTCCAAAACCGGTCAAGATCACAACTGCAGGGATATCACTAAATTGCCTGTGCATTGTCTGATTTATGTGTTAACATATTTACTGTGATAGGATGTAAAACCTCCTGCTTCAAATGCAACCAATAACTTGACTTATTTTTAATTTGAAATTTGTTACTGTTACCCCCCTCTCCCCATCCCCTTAACACACTCTCCCAACAAAATGAATGACAGGACACAGGAGGAGAAGCTCTAGCTCTAACTTGTTGGTAATAGAATTTGGCTACTTAAACCATAAGGAATTTATTTGCAAAACGTGTTAAAAAAAAACACTGCAATTGGTAAATTCTGCAATGTAAAGCTGACTGAGAAAGTTGGGACCACCTTTAATTTTTATAGGCACTTAGAAAAGAGGCAAGAAGAAAGGTAAGCCGAGTTTAAGTGTACTAGCTAAGCTAGCTAGCTAATACTATCAATAAGCCTCAAAGTCTTCAGAAATCTCTTTACACAAAGTGATTTAGCCAATATTAGCTATACATATTAGCTAGTTGTGAATATACTGGTTGGTTAGCATTTTCCCCATTTTATCATGCCATGCAGTGTGGGACTCGCACTGGTCTGGTCTTGGTCTTGACTGTGTCTCGCCCTGCCTTGGTCTTTGTCTTGACAACCCCTAAAAGTCTTCGATTCTATCGGTCTCTATACACTCTGCTCTTTGGCTGCACAGTATGGAAACAGCGCCGATCATCCAGGTAATTTTATAAGCAGTTTTGGCTCCATGATGGCTTCATGCGACACTGAGTAACTCATAGGAATGAACAGGGTTTCGCCTCTAGAGGAAAATGCCTAAACTTGTTGTATCTGAATACAGCATGGACCAATAGTAAAGTGCTATGTGCCATGTGTGTCAAAACCATTTGAAGCATATGTTTGAACCTTTGTTTTATTTTGACCAACCTGGAAGAGGCGTGTGAAAATGTCGAACTCAAACACAGAAATGTAGTCGTTGCAGGTGAGGTCGATGGTGGATTTCAGGGCCATGGCCTCCAGGCCCGAGCTGATGGGATGCACTTCATGAAGGCACTGTCGGAAGACTTTCCATGGAACTATTGTCCTGCAAGAGAGAAACAGTACAATCATAAAAGAAAAGAAACAGCAACTTGCTAGACAAAAGGTATTTTATCAAACAATAAATCTTTATTGATATAAATGTACATTTGACAAATGCAAAAAGCGTAACAAGAATTGAGTCATAGGTAAGGTTTTAACTTTTGTTTAACTCATACAGCTCTTACAGCTTAAGATAAGATAAAACATTGGTGGTGCAAACTGAGGAGGAGTGAATTGTCTCACCCACAACTTATAGCAATTTGCCATGGGAAACTGTGACTGTGACCAAACACAATAGGTTAAGCTCACTTCCTGACATAGTTAAAAACTTCTATTGCAGCAAAAGTACAAACTTAAACTGCATTTTTACTGGGCAGCAACATCTCAGTAAATTAGAAAAAAAACACCTGAAGAGAGATTAGTTTATACTGTAGCACTAAACATGAAGTCTTCCTGAAACAAGCAACATGTTTTTGTACAAAAGCGAGAAATTAGATGGTCACAGGTCTGTTCATATTTTACCCAAGAACAGAAACATTGTAATTTACACTTTACAATGTGTCCACTGCATACATAATATGTGATTTTGAAAAGTATGTGAATTAGATAAAACATAAAACTTTTGTCATTACTCAGTCACAGCAGGTAACATTCCACAGGGACAGCCCAAACCCAGACCCCCGTATTTGCATCTCTAAGAGGACTTAAGTCACATTGGTCTACGCCCATGATAAACCAGACAAAATGCTATGCAGGTTCAACCATAATTTACTTGGATACAAGCTTTGCATTTTGGAATTCTGAAGGGCGAGCAGAGTAGAGAGGTATAGTGTGTAACAAAATGTAGCACATGTACTTAACTGGGAATAATCAAGAGGATTATCAATGGCCCCTGGTGTAGATGAGCAAACAATATGCTCGTTACTGTAAGTACAATATAACCTCTGTGAGCAAGAAGCCAATACTTTATCAATTCTTACCTGTTCAACAGGCATAAACATGTAAAAAGCAATATTTCAATCTGCTCTGTCTGCATGCAGTCTCTCATCCACCACTGCTGTTTGAAACAAACACAGCAAGCTACTCGGCAAACAGTACATTTTTACAAACAAGCTTTCAACATGAAATGAAAGCAGTCTGTATGTAGTCTAACTGTTTATCTTACTTTGCCACCAATCTTGAAATTTGGCAAATAGTCGTAAACTTAGCTGCTGGCGTAAACAAACCATCCTCTCCTCTCTACCATCCGTAAATCCACATTAGGCTGCTGCTGTCCATTATTTTAGTAACCGAGTATTTTACCGATTATTCCATCGATCCATCCTTTCGCAGTCTGTGGATACCAACATAGCATAATACATTCAGTATTCTAGATAGTAATAACAGTCAGGTGTACTAGCAGTTAAAAACGCAAGTTAAACTGATTTATTGTAAGCAGGATGTAGCATTTACATGCACCAATCAATACATTTAATAGTTTGAATGTATAATGATGTGCTCTAAGGCTCCTTTCCCAACACTACACCTACATGCACTTCAAACAGTATGACACACATTAAAAAGCTTTGTTTTTGTCTGTTTTCACTCACTGCAGCTTAGCCTAATATCCCTCTTTTGGTTTCCTTTAGAGCAGGGATCTGGAACAGGAGGTCCAGGACCCTTAGGGGGTCCTCAGAGTCAATGCAAGGGGGCCTCCAAATTTTTTGTTAATTTTTAAAAGTTTTTAAAAAAATTAAAAAGTCTTAACAACAACAAAATATTAGCAAATATGTTAAACTGTATGTATAAACTCATGCCAACAATTATTAAGTTAATATGCAACTTAATTTAATACAATATAATTAGTAGGGGGTCTCTGCTACGTCTCTCTTTCAGTTAAGGGGTCCTTGGCTTAAAAAACGTTGAAGACCCCTGCTTTAGAGAAACCATCTATTTAAAGAAAAGTGAGACTTTTTGTTTTATTCCCTGTAATCTAAGTTTAAGTGTTTGTTTGTGTATCCCAATATCCTGAATCCATTTAGTCAATGCAGAAAGTGCTCCTCTACTTAGTGAATTCAGCAAATTAACATGGGACCGAAGAATATCTCAAACTCTTAGCTTTTTCTCTCTCTTCTTTCTCTTTTTTTTTTTTAGCACCATTTATCATCTAGACATACATAACAAATTCCACAATTTGCGGGGCAGCGTTGAGCTATCACTTTCTTAGTTGCAGTTGAGCCAAATCTTCCTCTGTCTCTCAAGTAGGTGTTATTTGGAGTCGTCATTAAGTAACAAAACAATTGGGTCAGACATCCTATCCCATCAGATAGTATTGATGTTGTTTTATGCCAGAACTCATGCACCTGTTCACACTCCCAGGCCATATGTAGGAAAGTTGCAGTGTGTTCAGGTTGACAGAATGTACAATAGGGAGTGCTTTCGAGACGTATCTCTTCTGAGGAGTCCAATATGTCCTATGACATATGTTGAAGTGGATATACTGATGATTTGGGTTCTTGGAACAGTGGAAAATGTTGTCCCAAACTGTCTTCAAATTAATTGCGTTCCCCTCAGTGCTCAGCTCTCGTTCCCATTTCTTTACTATTGGGAGTTCTCCTATGGATATTTGCATCAGTTTAGAATAAATCTTGGACACTAATCCTCTCAGAGGAAAATCAACAAACCATTTAATGAATGGCTGATCTTAAGCGCAGATAAAAGTATAAGGATGTCCTGGGGACCTCAAAACTAGCTCTCAGGTCTTCAAAACTCAACATACCTTTCTCAATGAATAGCTGGTCTAAAGTATAAATACTCCACCGGTTACAAGCAAAGGATTTGTTACCAGACAGTAAGTGTGCATTGTGCCATATTGGGGTATTCAAATGCCACTTAATGGTGTAGCGTAGTTGCTCCTCCAGCTGTTTAAAGTTGGTCAGTGTGTTGGTGATAATAGGGCCATGGGCCAGCATACACTTTTTTTGGACACACACCGGCAAAGGCAAGGTCTTGCAGTCTTAGACTTCCAGTTAGGTTTTGCTCTATTTCTCTCCATGGAACTGTAGACGAGGGTCCATCCACACTCTGAGGGCCTGTAGTTGAAAGGCTCTGTGATACACTTTAAGGTTAGGGAGGGCTAATAATGATATTGAGCTGCTACTGGATTTAATCTGGACATTACAGATTTTATGTTGCCTCATGGCTTGGGCTAGCGGTTCAAGAGAGATTGCAAACGGCATGGGGGAAAGCGGGCATCCCTGTCGTGAGCCCCGCTGGATGGGAACTGGCTGAGAATGCAAGCCATTGACTGAGACTATGGCCGTGGGATTTGCATAAAAAGTATGCACCATGTCAATGAATTTGGCCCCCAAACCAAGCCTCTCCATTACTTGCCACAAGTAGTTCAAAAGCCTTTTCCGCGTCCACTGATAAAACTGCTGCCGTTGTTGGAAGGTTTTTGGCTTCTTCTATTATATGAAATAGTCTGCGTACATTGTCTGCAGCATGATGCTTTGGTATAAAACCTGTTTGGTCGGGGTGGACTAGCTTCTCGATAAAGCGCTCTAGGCGGAGAGATAAGACTTTGGAATAAAGCTTAATATCAGTCCTGATGAGACTGATGGGCCTGAAATTTGAGCAATCCATAAGATCTTTGCCCTTTTCGGGTATAACAGAAATTGGCGCAGTGTTGGTTTGTTGGTGGAAAGTACCCATCTCTATGGCTGAAGTTAAAGCTTGTAAAATGGTAGGTTCTAATATGTCAAAATACTGTAGAAGTTCTGATAGAATTCCATCCAACCCTGGCGAAAACGCCAGCATTAAGCTGATTTAAGTTTCTCTAACGTTATAGGTTGCCCCAGTTCTTCTGCCTCCTCTGGGTCAAGAAGAGGCAGGTTTAGTTCTTTTAGGAACTCCTGGCACTGTGTCGGATCTGGGTTGCAGGAGGACTGAGGATTGAAAAGTGGTGCTGATATCCTTAGGATTTGTTGAGATACCTCGATTTGTGCGGAAAAATAATAATTTTGCCTCACTCTGTGCATTATAAATTCAACTCTCCTTCTTAGCAGATCATTTAGCTCTGTTCGACTTGTGACTAGAAAAGTATGTGTAGAAGTCTTAAGACACTGCTCTAAAGATTTACAGCGTTCTTCCAACTCCTCAATCCTTGCCTCTCTTTTCCTCTTCAGGTTGACCGCAAAGGAACATGTGAAATCTTTAATAAATCCTTTAGTTACCTGCCAGATAAATGCGGTGACAGAAACTGAGTGGTGTTGATTGATATAAACTCTGCCAGTCTGGCTCTAAATTCTGCATCAAAGGCTGTGTTCTGGAAAAGGGAATTATTCAATTTCCACCTCCTAGATCTTTCTCCTAACATATCACAATGGAATGTGGTTATCAGCGCATTGTGATCAGACAGAATTTCTGGTTCTATTGCTATCGTGTGAAACACTGCCTTAAGCTCACTGGAGCACAAAATATAATCAATGCGGGAGTGGGTGAGGTGACGTGTGGAAAAGAAGGTGTAATCCCTGCTAGTAGGGTTGTGCATCCTCCATATATCTGTAAAATGGTGAGATTCCACAACTGCTCTAAACATGTCTGATATATGTTTTTGGGCTTTTGTGTGATTGACCCCTGATCTATCTTGATTTAAATCTAGCACTGCATTCATGTCTCCCCTATAATTAGTGAATATTCATTGAGTAAGAGCAATTCATTGGTTAGGTGCAGGAAAGCTTTCATCATATGTATATATACCGAAGCAAAGGGTATTTTCCTACTCCTTATTGTGGTACATATATAAAATATCCTGCCTGATAGGTCTTTACTATTTTTGTTGCGACAGCAACACAATGGAGCCCTTGGTTTTGGTGTCATCACTAGAGGAGGCAGCAACTTTGAAGCATTTATTTTGTAGAAGATTTACATCTCTTTTACATAAATGTGACTCTTGTATAAGCGCCACATCTATGTTCTTCCTTCTTAAATAGGCCAGGAATTTAGCTCGTTTGATCAGCCCGTTTAACCCCCTGATGTTAACTGAAAGGATTGAAAGCTCAGCCATCTTCAAATTTACATGCATATATGTCTCGAGTAACCTACCGGGATTCACTGATAAATTTGTAGCAAAGGGTGAGCTGTTAGCTCTGCGCAAAGTGTGGTAAGAACATAAAAAATTATATTAAATCCCCTAACCCTCTGAGACCGCAGACCCCATCGGCAAACATCGGTAAATATCGAGAGGTGCGAGCCGCGACGTCTGCGGTACGTCGCCGTTGCAAGCGTAGCGGTCAAAAATTCACCTCCATGCATATACAGACTACCTTTAACAATTCTCTACAATAAACAAACTTCTTAATCCCCCTGATCACAGGGGACAGCAGAGAGAAATGAGAGAGTGACTGAGAGGGTGAAGGGGGAGAGGCAGGTGTGGTGGTTGAAGGAGCACGGGAGGTGGTCAAGTTGTTGTAAATGGTGTCATAGGCGCCGTGGGTGCTTCGTGGGAAATTAAGAATCAATGACACCAACATAACCAATCACACTATGACAGACGCTCCACTTAGCACCAACTGCAATGTTTAATTGAACGGTATCGGCGCCTATGAATGGTGTTGATTTTGGATTGAAAAAGTGAGAGAAAAGAGTTGCATTCATCCACTGTGAAGGTTGTGGAAACTTTGTCAGGTGGCTTAAGAAGTTTGTTTATTGTAAAAAACCAGAGGAGCACGCAAAAGCGAAAACCAAATCAGTAAATATTGAGAAGTGTGAGCTGCAAGGTCTGTGGTACATTCACATTGCAAATATGTCATTAACATTGAGTAAAAGGGCCAAAACACGTCTACGTTGATTATAGTTTCGTGTAGATTGCATTTACTGTGGCAGAGATATTGCAATTGCAATTTTCCCATTTAAATGCATTGAGTTATTGGCCAAAACAAATAAACGTTGCTTATTGCACCCCCTAAAGGCCGATCTTTGCCAAATTTGGTACAGAGCATCGTAGTGGGATGTTAAACAACGATCTCAAGTTCTTTGCTGATAACATTTAATTTGGCCGAGATATGATATGATACGCGTGTGGTAGCTAGGTATGAAAATTTGTTTGGTCGTCAAATGCGCATACTTTAACGTAGCAAAATTCCTTAAGTAACTTTTGGTCACGTCCATCTGGAGATGCTACGTACCAAGTTTCGTGCTGATCCTTCACACGGCCTAGGACGAGTTCGAAAAAGTTGGTTATGCGCATTGTGCGATATTGCAAAAAAACTTTTGAGCGGAAATGGGCGTGGTCTATATCATGTGATTCAGCTTGATTCAAGGAAGACATGGATGTAAGGATTTCTAATGTGCGATGTGTATTGTGGGACTTAAAGGCAAAAAAACCATTATAGCGCCACCTAGTGGTCCACATGTGTAATTTTTGGTAGGTGTGGTCCATGTCCCATTGTCTATCTACCCTGTAAATTTTAAGTTGTTCACGTTAGTGTAAGTAGTACATTTGGACTTGGGTCCGATAGGCCACGCCCACTTTGACCCCTCAGTACCCCACTCTAGCGTTGGCCTCAGGAATGGCCCTAAATGGTACCCAACAAATTTTGTAAAAATCGGATGAGCGGTTTTTGAGATATAAACTTTTTGTACTTGTAGCGCCCCCTAGTGACCAATTTTCGTAAAACGTGTGGGGGACCTTCAGAGGGTCATGTCAAACAAGAATCTAAAGTTTGGCCTTGATGGCATTTATTTTGGCTGAGATATGGCAAAGTTTGTGTTTTCATAGTTAGATACACAAATTTGTTTGTGCGTAATATGCGCAATTTTTGTCCTATCAAAATTATTTTTATTAACTTTTTGTCCGGCCCATCTGGAGATGCTGCCTGCCAAATTTCGTGCAAATTGGTTGCACGGTCTAGGAGGAGTTCGAAAAAGTAGGTTTTTAATAAATCGCGATTTTTCACACATAAAAGTTTAGGCGGATATGGGCGTGGCCTATATCACGTGATTCAGTTGGATCCAGGGAAGCGTGGATATATGGATTTTAAATGTCCGATGTACAATGTGGGAGTTATAGGGAGTTATAGAGCCAAACACGTTTTTTCTGCTATAGCGCCACCTAGTGGTGGAAGTGGGTCAATTTTTGCGCCTGAGGTCCTTGCAGAGTTTCAGAAGAATAATGATGATGATGATTAATCAGTAGAAAAACAATAGGGTTCCACAGCCCTGCTGTGCGAACAGCGTAGCTCTTGCTACCGCCGGTTCTTTCCAGACTCGGGCTCAGACCCCCTAATAAAAATGATTAATCCTTACTGTACGTACACACCACCGCCGACTTGAGCTTCTAAAGATACCGGAAGTCATTCATTTTCAATGGAAGCTGGCTTCTCTCAGTTGCAAGGAGCGTCAAATTATTAGATAGAATATATTAAGAATTATATTAGAATATATTAAATATATTAGCGTCTGGTTATTCAATGAAATGTGGAGGTGGGTACGAGAGCCTCAGTCTTCTGCGACCATTGCGGGTGCTGGTCACGTGATCTCCCCCTTAGCTTCTATTTAAAGAATAATTAGTGGTTCTTTAAAGCACCTTGAGCTTCCAAGCACAACAAAGTGGCACTTCTGTGCTTTTATTTTATCCGTAAAATACAACTGATGAAACAACCCAGATAGTCTAGGTTGCTAAAACTCCCAGATAGGCCGTATATTGTCCTGACAGGAATAAATAGCTATAAAAACAGACAAATCTGAACTTTGAGCACTGTGCAAGTCTTACTGTAACATCATACTAAAAACATACTCTTCCTATCACATACATTCACAACCAGAGTGGCAGTAGGAAGAGGGCTCTAAAACCCTGATACAGACTTTGTAAGTATGTCTTATTTACTCAAATAAAGTGAGCTTCCTGACAGGCAGCCCCCAGGCAGTGTGGCTAGGCTCCGCCTGTTCTGTCTGCTGCTGTACGGCAGACATTACCATCCTGTCCCGCACCATCAGGATTATTATGGTAAACTAAAACCAAAAAAGAAAATGAGCAGTGACAAATATCTTTTGTAAACTGAAACTAAATAAAACTAAAACTTTTCAGAAAAACTAAAACTAAACTGAAGCTATATTGCCAGGTTAAAAAACAAATACAAATAAAATAAAAAGGAACATAAATCAATTTTGGTTTCTGATGATGACACTACTGAAAAAGGAGACAGCATGTCAACTCTCGTGACATTGAACCACAGAAATTGAACAGACTTGAAACGAGATGGTGCTGTGCCGTAATTGCTTCACAGCGGACAATAAAGTAGCCCACTAAAGATTAATCATTAAACATCATGGCTTTTCTGTATATGAAAAGTAGATATTTCTGAGAAATTATACCTGAACCTTAACTAAACTTAAATTAAAAATGTTAAAATAAAATAAACTAATTGAAAATTCAAAACTATTATAACCTTGCACACCACCAGGCTCAGGGACAGCTTCATCCCACAGGCCACAAGACTGCTGAACTCTGTTCTGTGCTCATCACATGACACTTAACCTGGTAAGGATTTCCTTTGCCAATGACTATATATTGTTGTGCACATGACCAATGAAGAACCTTGAACATTGACCCATAAAGCTGGCAAAAGGTGACAAAGTATAGACAATGTAGAGTGTGTGTGTGTGTGTGTGTGTGTGTGTGTGTGTGTGTGTGTGTGTGTGTGTGTGTGTGTGTGTCTGTGTAAGCAGTGTAGTGTGTGCAGTGTCACACTGTCTTTGAGGTGCTCCCCACATCTGGGAATCAGCATGCACATGTTTGAACTATCAAGAAAGTGAAAGTACCCTGAAGATGAAAAAACAAGAAACATCCACAGACTTTGACAATATAAAGATCCTGACAGCAGCAGCTTCTTATCACAGTATGAAATCCTGATATATTAAAAAGGGGAGCACCAACTCAAATCTGCAAAATATGAAGCCAAGATGAAGTGAAGCTTACTTTTCTCCAAAGAAATTCCTCCAGAAGTCAGCTGCATCAGCTTTGGTGATCCTGAAACTGTCTCCCTGGAACTGTCCTCCTGGAAAGATGGCTTTGATTTCAGCCAGCATGTGGCTGAAGATTAGAGACAGCTTGGTCAGGTTCCTCCTGCAGAAAAGAGGCCAGAAGAGAGAGGAAACAGTTACCACAGTCAACAGTTCAACAGACACCATTTGGAAATTATTTGGCCTTCAAAACTGTGGACTTATTTTCAAATGTTATTGACTTACATAGAAATTGAAAACACCCCCTTTGAAAATTAAACTCCAAATAAAGATCAATGATATGTTGGCAGCATTTAAATCAAGCTGATAAACGTTCCCTTATATACAAAGCTCTCCTGAGCAATCAGCAACCATAAACTGGAAATTGAAAGAGGTCATCATTTAAAATTGTGGAGACCAAGAGAGGAATGTGTCTGTACACACTGCCACCAGGACATTGAAACAGAAATACATTACTTATGTACATGTCCAAGATACAAAGAAATAAGATAAAATATTTCAAAAAATTTGAAAATATTACACCAGGCTTAACTGCCTACCCTGAGGACAAAAACAACTTTTTTGTTCGTGGAAGATTAAGGCATGGCTAAATATGTCTTCTCCTGCCACAATATGAGGCAAAAATAAGAGTTGTAATATTAATATACTGTATTAATAGTATTTGTTTTTTATTATTATTGTTTCAACATTCTACTTATTGAGGGCCATACAGTACAGTATTTCTTTATTAACTTCAATGATATCATACTTATCCTGTTTTCTTTCATTATTATACCACAGGGCTATTTCACCAAACCCATATAGCGGATTAAGCTGGGTTTTTCCACTTATCCTGGCTTTATTAAACCGTGACTCAGTTTTATGAAAGCAGTGGCAAATAAATTACCATGGAGATTTATTCTGTGCAGCAGGCAATCCTGGTGCCTTATCTGCTCAGTCAGCAGTAACTCCGATGGATTTTTGTTAGCATGCATTAAAATACCACTTTTGTATTACAATATAATTACAATATTGCCATTCACTTAAAGAGCCCCTATTATACACATTTTCAGCATCATATTTGTACTCTTGGGGTCTATTAGAACAGGATTACATGATCTTCAAAAAAATCATACTGTTTCTGATACTGCTCATTGCTTATGGCAAGCTGTTTTAACATTTAATAAAACCACACGCCCATCTGTAATTACATTTTAGTTATACACACTACCATTTCTACTTGTCAAAATTGTATACTCACTAGTTAGAATGTCAATTGAGATATCCACAATAAGATTCTTTCTAGTAGAAATCGTATTGTTCATTGTTAAAGTTCATTCTGGATAGGAAGAATGAGGTTGTGGATCTCTGAAATTAAAAGCTCCATACACATGGATGGGAAACGTGATGTCATTTGTACGAGTAAGAATGATGTGGTGGATATCTGAAATGACAATTGTAGATAGGAAGAATGTTACTGTGGATATCTGAAATGTTCTTTTTGACTAGGAATAATTGCATTACGGATATCTGCTATAAATATCCAGTCTAGCTATTACATGTTAAAATGGCTTGCCATACATTGCTGCAGTGCCTCTACCTAAACCACTCCATTTGAGCTCTTTGCCCGCCTTCCCGAAAAGCCCAGTCCTCTGATTGGTCAGCTGGCCCACTTCTGTTGTGTGATTATTCAACTAAATTCAAACAAGCCACTGGGCTCGCTCAGGTAGCACCTACTGTATGGGCAGCACATATGAAAAACTGGGCTGGCATTCTCAATTAATGACACTAATTGAGGAATTTCTAAAAGGAATGTGGGGGTGTGTAGCCTGGGAAAACCCTGACGAACTTCCGGCAAATTTCAGTCTGGCCAAGAGCCCATTCAAGCCGATTTCCATTTTTTCCAAATCGAGGCACCAATCACAAACGTTGAGGCGGGCTTTACATGATGACGATAGCGCAGCGACGGCGAGCAGCTTTTTGTTTACATTCAACATGACGGCTACCGAAGCGCAGCAACCCGTTGATGCCGATGTCGCTGCTACGTCACCTGGATCGTGGTCTGTTTGGTTGAAGGACTATCCAATGTGCCCAGAGGCATTTGAGCGGTGTCCGTTGGTGACGCCCCTTTGGAAATGAACCTTGCCCAGACCCACTCTCAGTTACAACTGAGAAGGGTCTGGTGTCAACCAGGCTAGGGGGTGTCAGCACGGGTCCCCCTCAAGGCTGCATCCTTTCCCCTCTGCTCTTCTCTCTGCACCAACAGCTGCCTCCAGTCACCAGTCCATCAAGACAACACCAGCCTCATTGGACTTGTCTTTGGTGGGGATAAGTACAATCTGCTGCCACTGCTAAGGACAAGGGAAGACTGCAGCATATCATCCACTCTGCTGAGAAGATGATTGGCTGCAATTTGCCGTCTCTCCAGGACCTATCTGCCTCCAGGACGCTGAGGCGGGCAGGAAAGATTGTAGCACTGGACACAAACGTTTTGAACCTCTCCCCTCAGGCAAAAGGCTGCTGTCAGGACCAAAAACCTCACGCCATAAAAATAGTTTCTTCCCCTCTGCAGTCAGCCTCATTAAAAAGGCCCTGGTCCCCCACTGATATTGAATCTAACCCTACATCCTGTCCTCTGCACATTCTACATATCCTGAACTTTTGCACATCCCTCAACATTTCTGCACATCCTGCACTAAAGCCCACAGCCATTTTTTTTGCTTAATGCTTAATTATATGTATGTGTTATTTGTTTCTGTATTTATTGTTTGATTATTTCATGTTATTGTTTAAATATGTTTTTATGCATGCACCATCAACAGAGACAAATTCCTAGTAAATGCTACCTGGCAATACATCTTTTTCTGATTCTGATTAACATATGACCATTATTTTCATAATTATTCATCAACAGTCATTGTTACTGTTATATTGCGTTTATGAAGAGTGCTGTTCATATTGTTGTTAGGGTTTGATGAATATATTATTGCAGTGGTTGAGATGATTAGAAATGGCTGATAAAATTGCAAAGGTCTTCTCAATGAAGTCAGTATGTTTAAGTAAGTCCTATATGTTTTGGCGAGAATGGCAGACTGGTCAGAGACCAATACCATTAATTATTTTATGTGATTATTGTTTTTTTATGTATTCTTTAACAATAAAGGATCATGTATGTTATTAGTTATTATTTGAATTGAATCTAATACTGTACTGTTTGCTCTCAGTTCCAAGCATGCATCAATTCAAAGCCTCGCACAGGTTTGGCTAAGCTACGGAGCTACAGGCAAAAAACACATCTCTATCGACTGCACCTTAGCTAAGTAGATGATGCCATGAAATATAACATACTTGAAGCTTATGGACTTGTACTCAATTCTACTGTTTGTAGAAGAGTTTGTACCTTCATGGTGTGCACGTATTGGAAGTCGCTTTGGATAAAAGTGTCAGCTAAATGACATCTAAAGTACTGATGCTGGGACTGAGACTGTAATTAGGGAAAGAAAAAACCTGCTACTGGCAGCGCCCGAAATAGTAGTAATTAAAGTCCCTCTAAGAATTGTTTAAAATAACACTTTAAAGTGGCCATATTATGCTCATTTTCAGGTTCATAATTAGGGCCCAAGCGCCGACAGCGGCGAAGGCCCTATTGAAACTGAAGGAATTATTATTATTACACCAAATTAATTGGCTTTTTGAGGGGCTTAACGTATTCAAAAACTCACCAAAACTGGCGGTCGCATCAAGTCTGGTGAAAATGTAGGTATTGTAAGGGTTTCGGGAATAGGCACACAAAAATGGCTCGCTAGCGCCCCCTACAAAGTTAAAGAAATTGAGCCCCTGCAGTGCGTTTAATGTAGACTCACGAAACTTGGTAAACATATGTAACATGTCAAGATGTACAAAAAACGTCATTGTAGCCATACCCTAAACCCAACAGGAAGTCCGCCATTTTGATTTCAAAGTTCGAAATTAGTGCGATTTTGGCAGAACTCCTCCTAGAGCTTTCATCCGATCAACTTCAAATTTGGTCTGTACCATCTTAAGACGTTATAGATGAAAAGTTGTTAAAAGAAAATCTTTTCGTCATAGGGCGTGGCCGTGGCGGGGCGGCCATTTTGTGCTTTTCGCCATCAAAACAGGAAGTGGGTGTAACTTGAGTGTACATTGTCCAATTGGCTCGAAACTTTTCAGGATTCATAAGAGTCCAACGCTGAGGACAAATAAAGGCCGATATTTACTTAAAGTCATAGCGCCCCCTAGTGGCAACAGGAAGTAGGCCTAAAAGTCAAGGTGCTATACTTTAACGAACTCCTCCTAGAGATTTCATCCGGCGGACTTCAAATTTGGTCTGTATCATCTCAACACCCAAAGATGAAAAGTTCTATCCATCCATCCATCTTCATCCGCTTATCCGGGGTCGGGTCGCGGGGGTAGCAGCTCCAGCAGGGGACCCCAAACTTCCCTTTCCCAGGCCACATTAACCAGCTCCGACTGGGGGATCCCAAGGCGTTCCCAGGCCAGGTTAGAGATATAATCCCTCCACCTAGTCCTGGGTCTCCCATGAGGCCTCCTCCCAGCTGGACGTGCCTGGAACACCTCCCTAGGGAGGCGCCCAGGGGGCATCCTTACCAGATGCCCGAACCACCTCAACTGGCTCCTGTCGACGCAAAGGAGCAGCGGCTCTACTCCGAGCTCCTCACGGATAACTGAGCTTCTCACCCTATCTCTAAGGGAGACGCCAGCTACCCTCCTGAGGAAACCCATTTCGGTCGCTTGTACCCTGGATCTTGTTCTTTCGGTCATGACCCAGCCTTCATGACCATAGGTGAGGGTAGGAACAAAAACTGACCGGTAGATTGAGAGCTTTGCCTTCTGGCTCAGCTCTCTTTTCGTCACAACGGTGCGATAAATTAGATGAAAAGTTATAAAAGAAAAACTTTTCGTCAAACAGTGTGGGTGTGGCGTGGCGGCCATTTTGAGTGTTTAGCGATGAACAAAGAAATTGTTGTAACTTGAGTGTACGTAGTCGCATCTGTCCGAAATTTCTCACGATTGACAAGGGTCCAGGTCTGAGGACATCTACAGGCCAATATTTACTTTTGGTCATAGCGCCCCCCGCTGGCAACAGGAAATGCGCCTTATATGACAAACATCATCCGATTTACATGAAACTTATTATGTGTGGTCGACATGTGATACTGAGCCACCCACTATACTTTAACCATGCCCACTTACTCAGGCCACGCCTCCTTTCATAACATTTGAACCGTTTAAGGTAGAGTCTTGTGTGAGGTGTCATTGAACTCAGCAGAGAGTTCCTTCTTCAATGGTGATGGTTTGGCCCGCCCCCTATGCTTAAGCCACGCCCCTTTCATAACATTTGAACCGTTTAAGGTAGACCCTTGTGTGAGGTATCATTGAACTCAGCAGAGACTTCCTTCTTCATTGGTGATGTTTTGGCCCGCCCCCTATGTTTAAGCCACGCCCCCTTTCATAAATGCTGACCCATCTAAGGTAGAGTCTTGTGTGAGGTATCATTGAAATCAGAAGAGAGTTCCTTTTTAATTGGTGATGGTTTTATCCGCCCCCTATAATTTAGCCACGCCCCTTTTCACAGCTAATGTAGCTGTATGACGTAGAGTCTTGTGTGAGGTATCGTTGAACTCGACCAGGGAGTTCCCTTTTCATTGGTGACGATTTGCAGTGTCTGAGTGCCGCACAAATGCACGGTCGCAAGGAGCGGCGTCCGCCAGTAACCCCGACACGCGCAGAGGCGCGAGGGCCCGTCCATCGCTGCTTGCAGCTTTAATTGTAATTTGAGATTGTATCAGAATAGGTTTACATGGTTTAATTTTCAAAAAACACCATATTTTTATTGTACTGCACATTGCTGCAGCTCCTCTTTTCACCCTGTGTCAGGTCTCTGTTTTAGCTACAGAGTGAGACATCTCAACTTCGGTAACATCTTTGTTGGCAGTCGCACATGCGCAGTAGCTAGCTAAGGATTACATGAGCTAGCTAGCTGTTTCTCCAACTTCGGCCTGTACAAGGCAGGATTAGCCGGGAGACTTCTTCTAAACGAAGGCGCACTTCCAACTTTGCATGGAATACCTGCAGAACAGGGACATGTAAGTAGTTCTATACAATTTATTTTGTAGATTAGGGTGAATTTGTGTGTGTTGTAGCAGTGTTTTGCCATTGAGAACGAGCTAGCATGCTAGTGCTAGCATGCTAACGGTTAACCCCCTAGCTCCCTCGTTTCGGCTAGTTACATAGAAAGCCATGCAGATTTTGAACAGCTCACCCGGAGACTGAAGGCAGGACACATTCAGAAACCCCTCTCTCACTCAAAACAGCATGGATGTTTTTTTTTCAAAGTTTGTATGCGTGCCAGATATAAATAACACCCCAAATCCCAGAAAAAGTGATTTTTTTCATAATATGGGCACTTTAAAAACTGCTGCATAGATTTGTGGTTTAGTCACTTGAACAAAACTTGCTACAGCCACAAGGCATGAGGGCTATGACAACTCTTTTAAGGAACAGAAATGTAAACACACCAGATTACCATGATTACAGAAATTATTTACAACCACATGTTTAAATATTTCAGAAAAATGTATTTCTATTCTGGCAACATGCAATGTAACCAACAGCAGTAGGTTACAAAAGGTTATGAGCAATATAGGAAATCTGAATGCACTTATTCTCCAGATAAAACTCAGGCTAAAGGTTCTGATTAGCAGTACAGTATTCTGTTCTATACATCTAGATGTTAGTTACAAAGTGAGGCAGGCATGATTTATTTTTGACTGCAATGTTTTCGTCTACTGATAGCAGACTATGATCAATCTCAATGTTGTTTGGGTCAAATGATTTACAACATAGCAGATGCTGTGTACTTTCTGTCCTTGACCACGCACACACAGCTTTTTCACGTGGTGTACACAACATAGCTGACAGTGATATGACTCATTCTACAACTGTGACTGACTACAAGATGCATAAGCTACCTAGAAAATATATTGACTTCAATTCCTTCAACAGCAAACACCAGATTCAACTAGACTGATCGTTTTTCCATGTACTGCACTTGCAGAGTAATGGCTGGAATAAAGTAAAGAGGTGAACAGCAGGCCAAAGTGGGATAAGTGAGAATCACTATTCTGTGCCTTGGTTTTGTGTGTGTGTGTGTGTGTGTGTGTGTGTGTGTGCGCGCGCGCACTGACAAAGCCAAGCCCGTCTCAGTAATTTCATGCTCTTCAGTCAGCATTAGGCCTCTAATCAACCAGGACCAGCCAAAAAACTCTCCATTTGGGATGCAGAGGTAAACGCTGCAGATTCTTACAAAATGGTTGTAATTCAAACTCTGGGAGTTGGGTGGCCAGAAACTGTTGGCTGACTAACACAGTTGTTACAGACATCCTTCGATGGCTCTGTTATGCATAGCTATCCAGCCCATCAACAGCTCTACATACAACCATACAGGTTTCCAAAAAAACATTTAGTAAAAGTCAAATTTTAGCCTCTTTAAAATAAAATAGAATCTTACATTCAAACACTTTTACAACCAAAAAACAAACTTGCTGACACTGGCCTACATGGTGTCACTCCGTTATTGTGGTGACACCTGCACTACTGCAGCTCAACCTCCCACTATCTCTATTCATACTGGTTTCCTGTCACCTGAACAATATCGCTATCCTCTGTCACAAACTGCTGTTACACTAGCTCACGGTGACATGTGTATACATTTCCTTCTTAAACATTCGAGCCAGTGAGAGAAGTAATGATATGAAATAATGATTTCATAGTTAATTAATATACATATATAAAAATATACTAGAAATGTTTCTTGGGAGAACTCAGAACATTTCAGTTTCATTATAGTTTACTAGAATTTGTCCCATTTTAATGCTACATGCTTTGAGCCAATAGGGCCATGAAGGGCGAGTCTTGTTTTTCTATCTGTGTGTTTGGGTTTGAATGTGCTAGTGCAGGTGACAGCAGAGACACAGTGAGAGCAGAGTGGCCATGAGGGACTGTAGGCTTCACAAAGGGACTATTAGATACATGAGATGTCTATCAGATCTCCAACAGGCTGCTGCAGCTGCTGCTGCAACCACAAGGGTAGAGTGGAGGCTGGTGGAGAACAAACAGCTGTGGTGAGGGTAAAGAGAACACAGAGGGGTAATAAAAGAATTTAAACAAAAAGATCTGCGGCTGCTGATAGCACCATGAATTATGCATCACTTGTACCCGCTATCCGTCTCAAGGTTTTGCAGATGATGGCAATATGTCTTTCTTTGCGTCTGATCGGCGCAACTGGGTTGTTGTAGCCTGGCACTCATTTTGCGCTCTCCCTCTCTTATTTCACTCCTCTCCTGTGCGTAATGGATCTGGTTGCTCTGATGTTTACAATGTTTACCAAGTAGTTTAAGTTGGCTGTTTTTCTATAATAATGACAATAATACATTTTATTTGTAAAGCACCTTTCATTGTTAAAAGCAATCCCCAAGTTCTACAGAGTAAAACAAGATTAAAAAGAGGTTAAAAAACAGGAGCAGCTGACTTCCGGTGAGCGACATGCTGGAGTAGTCGCTTTTACCATGCTCCCAACCTATTCATCTTTAACTTTCTCTATAGTTCAACCAAAGCGCTACAACTAGCCATTGATATCTAACTATATTCGGCAGCACTTCACCACGTCGAAAGTATGTCCAACAGGTCGAAGAAAGAGGAGCAAAAGAAGGATGACTCACTGTCGAGCGCAATGGAATTCATGCTAACGGCTATGCTAGCCGAGCACAAGACTTCGCTCCTGGCTGAATTCAACACGGCGTTTACCAAATTCATCAGGCCAGAGCCAAGGCAACCTCACGGCTAATTCCTGCCATTAGAGCTAGCACAGGCGAGATCCACACTGACCCTGTCAACATTAATGAAATATTTGCCAAATTCTATGCTAAACTTTTAACCAGCTCCGACTGGGGGATCCCAAGACGTTCCAAGGCCAGATTGGAGATATAATCCCTCCACCTAGTCCATGGGCTTCCCTGAGGCCTCCTCTCAGCTGGACGTGCCTGGAACACCTCCCTAGGGAGGCGCCCAGGGGGCATCCTTACCAGATGCCCGAACCACCTCAACTGGCTCCTTTCGACGCAAAGGAGTAGTGGCTCTACTCCGAGCTCCTCACAGATGACTGTGCTTCTCACCCTATCTCTAAGGGAGACGCCAGTCACCCTCCTGAGGAAACCCATTTTGGCCGCTTGTACCCTGGATCTTTCGATCATGACCCAACCTTCATGACCACAGGTGAGGGTAAGAAAGAAAACTGACGGTTGTCCTCCATAAAGTCCTTTATCTTTTCCAGCGCATCCCTGTACTTATCGTTAAATCTTTTTCGACAAGCTGGAGAGGGTAATATCTAAATTTCTATGGGGCAGCAAACCTGCTAGGATCCGAAAGGCGATATTACAATCTCCGAAGGCTGAGGGGGTCTGGCGCTCCCTAACTTCAGGCGATACTGCTGGGCAGCTAACTTGCATAAACTCCTGTACTGGATGAGCGACGACTGCGCCTCACTACCCGTCTGGGTTCATTTGGAAAGGGCAGGTTCACACCTTCCAATGCGGTCGGTCCTCTGCTCTCAACTCCCTCTGCCTTTAACATCTGTGGGTGCATGCTCGATTGTATCACTCTCACTCAAGATCTGGAGTCAAGTTAGGAAAAACTTTGGCTTACAGGGCCCTTCTGTCTTGACCCCACTGCTTAAAAACCATGTCTTTACACCTTCAAGTTCAGACCTGGCATTTAGGGCCTGGCACAGTAATGGTGTCGTTAGTGTCAAAGACCTATACAAAGATGGCATATTTGTGTCCTTCACAGAGCTCTATTCCGTATTCTATATCTAGCCCTGGAAACCCTGATTGATTCCCTCCTGGCGGTAGACCCGAAACGCAAGAAATGTGTTTCTGTATTATACGTGCTCAGCCTCCGCGAACCCTTGTACTTTGACAAAAGCTGCATGGGAGAGCGATCTGAACATGACTATTCCGGACCAACAATGGGACCTTGCTCTGGCTATGGTTCATTCTTCCTCCATATGTGCTCGTCATGGCCTAATCCAATGCAAGGTCCTTCATAAAGTTCACTACACAAATGCAAAATTGCGTAAAATATACTCCACTGTCCGGGATGCCTGTAATAGGTGTAACCAGTCTCCTGCCAACCACACTCATATGTTCTGGTCTTGCCCTAAATTCACAACTTTTTGGATGAGCATTTTTGACACCATGATCATATTATTATTCCCCCAAACCCTTTATCAGCTATTTTTGGCATTTCCCCTGACACTGACCTCCCTGTTGCACTGCGGCGGGCCCTGGCATTTACATCTCTGCTAGCCCGGAGACTGATCTTGCTAAACTGGAGGCTCTCCCGCCCCCCTACACATGACTGTTGGATTAAAGAGGAGCTAGACAATTTGAAGCTTGAGAAGCTTAGATCTTCACTTAAAGGCTCTATCTCAACATTCCTAGAGACGTGGAACCCTTTCCTAGAACTCGTTGACTCCCTCAGCTTATCTCCTGACTTGGAGGACTGTGTTCCTTCTAGACTGTTTCAGACTTTTTTTTTCTTTTCTCTCTTCCTGTATTTCTTAAAAAAAATTTCTGTACTTATTTTTTTTAATTTTTTTTTATGTTTTGGATGTTGTATGTCCTTACTGGTGTGTATTTGTCTGTGTGCATGGGTCTGTGTCATTTGTCCCCATCTGGTTTGGACCTGATCTGGGTTGGTTTGCGGGTGGATAAGGGACTTGAGGGGATCTGACATACTGTCTCAAACCTGCGTGAAGCTGGACCCCCATGTCATCCAAAAATTATTAAAAACACTGCTATTCGTTTGTGCTACGTTTGTGTCGGTTTGTGCCGTAGAAATTAGTGTTTGTGCTGTTAAGGGTTTTAAGTAATTCAACTTTACATTTTCTGGCCAGTGACATCACCCAGCCCCCCATTAATGTTCAAATCTCCCCAAAATGGTCTCAATCGTTTGTGCCGATTTGTGCTGTTACAAAAAACATTTGTGCTACTCTGTTTTTAAGTTATAATGCTTTATAGGTTACACACATTAATGTCCGAATCTCCCCAAAATGGTCTCAATCGTTTGTGCTAGGTTTGTGCTGATTTGTGCCGTCAAAAGAAACATTTGTGCTACTTTGGTTTTTACGTTATCAGGCTATATTTGTTACACGGCTACTATTTGCGCTGCAAAGGCTTCTGACACCAGCCATCACTCCCATGAATGGGACATTTTTCCTTACAATAGCCTTAATGAAACAGAAACGCTTAATGTCAGATAACGTCCATAATAATTGGACTTAAATTTTGGGTTTTCAGTGGTTATGAGGAGCAATATGAGAGAGACATTTCATGATGATTGATTGTTGTTTAGGTACATTAAACCACATTAAGCCTTTTCATGTTAGGACTTATAAAGCCCATGAGAACCGTGGAGAGTCAACCCACAGCCGCTCCGCTGCCCTGCTGAAAATGTGAAGCACAAACGCTTAATGTCAGGAATAATAACTGGAATTTGGGTTTGATTTTTTTAACGTTTTCAGTGGTTATGAGAGAGCAATTTGGTAATCATTGATCATTGTTCAGGTACATTAAACCACGTTAAGCTTTTTCCTCGCCATAGGCGCCAATGAAGAAGAAAATGTTAACGTGAGATAACTTCTATAATCGTTGGATTTCGGTTTAGTTTTTTTGACAGGCTTAAGTGTTCATGACCACGTTAAGCTTTTTCACGTTAAGCGTTTTAGAATGTCCCGTTCATGGGAGTGATGGCTGGTGTCAGAAGCCTTTGCAGCGCAAATAGTAGCCGTGTAACAAATATAGCCTGATAACATAAAAACCGAAGTAGCACAAATGTTTCTTTTAACGGCACAAATCAGCACAAACGTAGCACAAACGATTGAGAACATTTTGGGAAGATTAGGACATTAATGCCAAATGTAAAGTTGAATTACTTAAAACCCTTAACAGCACAAATGATAATTTTATGGCACAAACCGGCACAAACGTAGCACAAACGAATAGCAGTGATTTTAATAATTTTTGGATGACATGGGGGGCCAGCTTCACGCAGGTCTGTCACCTATTATGCTTCATTCACCATGGCCTCCGCTGTATGTCATTCAAATAAAAAGAGTTGGAAAAAGAGGTTTGTGGTGTGAGTAGTTCTTTAAAGTAGGGAGGGACATTACCCTGGATGCACTGATGGGTGAGTAGGGAGATTTTGTACTCGATTCTGAATGAGACAGAAAGCCAGTGGAGTGAGTGAAGGATGGGTGTGATGTGGTCGTATTTTCGTACCTTCATTAGGATCCTAGCGGCGCTGTTGCTGTTGTACACTACACTACTTCTGTAGAAGGAAGTCTTGCACAGATGTTTAATGTGGGCTGAAATGTGAGATGAGGCTCAAATCTTACTGTCAATGATTGGGGTATGATTGGGTTTTGACCAGAGAAGGTGATGTGGGTTATGGGGGGTGACTGGTGTGGTGTGCCAACTAAAATAGCTTGTTTTGGAGCTATTTAGCTGTAAGAAGTTTTTTTATCCATAGCTTTATCTCTTCAAGGCAGGAGCTTAGTGATTGATGAGGGATTTTAAATATATCAGTGTTTCCCATACATTAACCAGACTGTGGCGCCCCGCCATAATTTCTATCTAATTTGTCCCGCCACAGTTTCATAATGAACCGAAAATATTTTTACGCTTCTCATAATACAATTAGAGATCTTTCGTTGTGGGCTGTTCAGCAAAGTATCTCTCAGTCCAGTCAGTAATGCCACCCCGAATTAACACCAAAGAACAAGTCTCCACCCCCTCCGTCAGCTATAGCTAAGTCAATAATACAAAATACTGACCAAAATGTGTTTTAATCCAGTAATGTTAGTCGAACAGCTCCACTGTAGTCAGTATATGCAATCAGAATTGACCTTTAATTCTCCGATTGGTTGGTTTTGTGGCACACTTATAACACTGTGAAAATTTGAGCGAGTGTGTCAACAGTTGAGCGCGCACAGAGTGCAGAGAAAGAGTTTTTGAGAGGGCACGAGTAAACTGCGTGAGAGAGCTTATTATTGCACGTTAATATGGATAATAGCAAACATGCAAATACATTTATTGAGCATGGAATAGGAGTCTGGAGGAGGCCCCTGTCCGACAGACTTTCAACTCACACCTCCGGCGGAGCTTTTCGTGCATCCCTGTGGAGGCTGGGGGCATTGAACCCGAGTGGACAATGTTCAAAGTTTCCATTGCTGAAGCTGCGGTGAGGAGCTGTGGTCTTAGGGTCTTAGGTGCCTCAAGGGGCGGTAACCCACGAACACCGTGGTGGACACCGGTGGTCAGGGAAGCCGTCCGACTGAAGAAGGAGTCTTTCCGGGATATGTTATCCCAGACGACTCCGGAGGCAGTTGCAAGGTACCGAAGGGCCCGAAGGGCTGCAGCCTCTGCCGTGAAAGAGGCAAAGCAGAGGGTGTGGGAGAAGTTCGGAGAAGACATGGAGAAGGACTTTCGGTCGGCACCAAGGTGCTTCTGGAAAACCGTTCGCCACCTCAGGAGGGGGAGCGGAGAACCATCCAAGCTGTGTACAGTAAGGATGGGACACTGTTGACCTCAACTGAGGAGGTAATAGGGCGGTGGAAGGAGCACTTTGAGGAACTCCTAAATCCGACTAATATGCCCTCTATGGTAGAGGCAGAGCTGGAGGATGAGGGGGGGGATTGGCATCAATTTCCCTGGTGGAGGTTGCTGAGGTAGTTAAACAACTCCACAGTGGCAAAGCCCCCAGGAATTGATGAGATCCGTCCAGAAATGCTTAAAGCTCTGGGTGTGGAGGGGTTGTCTTGGCTGACACGCCTCTTCAACATTGCGTGGAAGTCTGGGACGGTGCCTAAGGAGTGGCAGACCGGGGTGGTGGTTCCCCTTTTAAAAAAGGGGGACCAGAGGGTGTGTGCCAATTACAGGGGTATCACACTTCTCAGCCTCCCGGTAAAGTCTACTCCAAGGTGCTGGAAAGGAGGGTTCGGTCGATAGTCGAATCTCAGGTTGAAGAGGAACAATGCGGATTCCGTCCCTGGTCGTGGGAACAACGGACCAGATCTTTAATCTCGCAAGGATCCTGGAGGGAGCCTGGGAGTATGCCCAACCAGTCTACATGTGTTTTGTGGATCTGGAGAAGGCGTATGACCGGGTGCCCCGGGAGATACTGTGGGAGGTGCTGCGGAGTACGGGGTGAGGGGTCCTTCTCAGGGCCATCCAATCTCTGTACGACCAAAGCGAGAGCTGTGTCCGGGTTCTCGGCAGTAAGTCGGACTCGTTTCAGGTGAGAGTTGGCCTCCGCCAGGGCTGCGCTTGTCACCAATCCTGTTTGTAGTATTTATGGACAGGATATCGAGGCGTAGTCGGGGTGGAGAGGGGTTGCAGTTCGGTGGGCTGGGGATCTCATCGCTGCTTTTTTGCAGATGATGTGGTCCTGATGGCATCATCGGCCTGTGACCTTCAGCACTCACTGGATCGGTTCGCAGCCGAGTGTGAAGCGGCTGGGATGAGGATCAGCACCTCTAAATCGGAGGCCATGGTTCTCAGCAGGAAACCGATGGAGTGCCTTCTCCAGGTAGGGAATGAGTCCTTACCCCAAGTGAAGGAGTTCAAGTACCTTGGGGTCTTGTTCGCGAGTGAGGGGACAATGGAGCGGGAGATTGGTCGGAGAATCGGCACAGCAGGTGCGGTATTACATTCAATTTATCGCACCGTTAGACGAAAAGAGAGCTGAGCCAGAAGGCAAAGCTCTCAATCTACTGGTCAGTTTTTGTTCCTACCCTCACCTATGGTCATGAAGGCTGGGTCATGACCGAAAGAACAAGATCCAGGGTACAAGCGGCCGAAATGGGTTTCCTCAGGAGGGTAGCTGGCGTCTCCCTTAGAGATAGGGTGAGAAGCTCAGTTACCCGTGAGGAGCTCGGAGTAGAGCCGCTGCTCCTTTGCGTCGAAAGGAGCCAGTTGAGGTGGTTCGGGCATCTGGTAAGGATGCCCCCTGGGCGCCTCCCTAGGGAGGTGTTCCAGGCACGTCCAGCTGGGAGGAGGCCTCGGGGGAGACCCAGGACTAGGTGGAGGGATTATATCTCTAACCTGGCCTGGGAACGCCTCTGGATCCCCCAGTCGGAGCTGGTTAATGTGGCCCGGGAAAGGGAAGTTTGGGGTCCCCTGCTGGAGCTGCTACCCCCGCGACCCGACCCCGGATAAGCGGATGAAGATGGATGGAATAGGTTTTTGTTTGCTCAAACAAAATTATTTTTTGCAAACTGATTAAGGGGGGTTATAGAGCCATCATGCCACGCCCAAGCCTAAATGTGATATCAAATCGAAGTATTAACTTTTTTCGAACGTGGCTGCAAAATTATGAGAGTTTTCGTGCATCCTAAAGTCCTCAAACACGTGTTCATAAAATAAAAATGAACACATGAAATCCAAGATGGCTGACTTCCTGTCAGGAGAAAAAAAATCAAAAAAATGATATACGTTCCTCAAGATTAGAATAATGTTCCCACTAAATTTCATGAAGTTCAAAGAACCTTTGTCGAACCATGGCGTGCGTTAGGGGGTGCTATAGAGCTTGCTGACCACGCCCGATGTGATGGTGAGCGGGGGAAAGAGGACCCAAACGCAGGGAGAGGCAGGCAGGCAGGAGATGGTTTGAGCCACAAAACCACAAAAATCAACCAAGGGAGTCCTGGGAGTAACGGGAGGCAAAAAAACAATTCCAAAAGATTAAGACAAAAGGCATCCAAAAAGCAAGGGAGTAAAAAACCAGGAACAAACAAAAACAGACAAGAGCTGACACAAACTAACCAGACATGAACACACGCAGGCTGGCAGGGCACGGACACAAACGGCCGCAGAATGGACACAAAAAAATCTGACAAGAGACAAGGGAGACACAAGGGCTAAATACACTGGGTAATGAGGCAGGTGACAGGAGGTGAAACACAGTAGGAGAGACAGGGTAATCAACAAAGGCAGGAAAACACAAGACGTAAAACTGGACAATACAAGACAGAAAACCAGACTATCAAAATAAAACAGGAAACAGAAATATACACAGAGAACAGAATGCACAAAACAGGATAAATTCACACAACGGAACAGAAATATACAGAATAAATATACAAAAACAGGAAACATACAGAAATAATAAAACAGGCAACAGAAATGTCCACAACCACAACACCCGAGCTAAATCACTACAGAGCTTTGCAATTTTCGCCAGGTCTGACATGTTCAAATTTGTGAGTTTTTCAGCATCCTAAAGGCCTCAAAAATGTGATTGCGCAGCAGAAAAATTATAATCCTCGCAGCCCGTTGGGCACCTTTGTGCTCAGGCCCTAAAAATGGGAAAAGAAGGGCAGTCAGTCAGTGGAGTCACTGATTTAATTATTTCTTGGGATTGTTATTAGCATAAAATATTCAGGCAAATCATTTGTCACAGAAAAGAACCACAGGATTCCATCCTTTAGGACAGAGAGAAAGAGAGGAAAGAGGGAAAATTAGCTCCTAAAAGCAATTCATTTGAAACAAGACTCAGTCGAAACCCAGTACGTGGCTGGACGTGTATGGTCAATGTGCTAAATTGTGGTGCACAGATATTCACTGGGGTCTAGAATATGCGATTGAAGGATATCCAGGATGTCAAACTGACTCAGCAGCAAAAACAGTTTACCTTCAGAAGCTAGCGTAGGATAGAAGTGCTAGTTAATGACATGCTATAATCTGAAATGAAAACACACAGTGAGAGGGTCAAAGTTTAAGATGAAAACATGGACAACACTTGAACAAAGTTCAGGTCTATTTTAATGTCCACAGTGTCATGGTTAGCATTGCTAAGCCTTCATCTCCTGCTTACATATCTATATAAAAAAGTGACCTAATTTAGAAAATGAACATCATGCTGTATTGAAGTAGACTTGAAAATAGCAATTGATATCATAAACTCATTATGAAAATGTTTACTGAGTTAATAAATCAAAGACTTCCATAGAAACGGACTTCTTTTTAGAGCCAGTGGAATCGCCCCCTGCTGGAAATTGGATAGAATGCAGGCTTAAAGGTCCCATGGCATGAACATTTCACTTTATGAGTTTTTTTAACATTAATATGAGTTCCCCCAGCCTGCCTATGGTCCCCCAGTGGCTAGAAATGGCAATAGGTGTAAACCAAGCCCTGGGTATCCTGCTCTGCCTTTGAGAAAATGAAAGCTCAGATGGGCTGATCTGGAATCTTCCCTTTATGACGTCATAAGGAGGTAGATTACCTCCCCTTTCTCTGCTTTGCCCGCCCAGAGAATTTGGCCTGCCCATGAGAAAGAGAGAGACATCATGGCTTGCAAAGGAGCAAAGTGGCAGTTGGCCAAGGCCACACCCCCACCCTCCACCTTGCCCCCCCTCTCTCCTCCTCAATAGCATTTAAAGCTACAGACACAGAAATGGCACATACTAAAGAAAGCTCATTGTGGGACTGGCTCTAGTGGCTGTAATTCTGCACCAAGGCTGAATTTCGGGAAAGAGACTTCAGATACAGTATTAGGGGACCACTAAGGCCTATATAAAAGAGACTTCAGATACAGTATTAGGGGACCACTAAGGTCTATATAAAAGAGACTTCAGATACAGTATTAGGGGACCACTAAGGCCTATATAAAAGCATCCAAAAAGCAGCATGTCATAGAACCTTTAAGGAACTTCCGCATTGGCTTTGCTTTTCAGGCCCGGACGCTTTGTCCATTATTTTTACAGCCTATGGTTTGAACTGTGGTAGGAAACCAGACGTAACCACTCAGAGAATGTACAAACTCTACACGTAAAAGGTCACAACTGGTCATATTCAAATCATTGTATCAAATGATCTGCGAACATTCATTGGTCTAACTTGCGTGAGTGTGAGGTGATTATGGTTGTATTTGTAATCCTTTGTTTACAGCAGTTTAAGTAAAGGTCATGAGCGAGTTTAGGAAATATGTTGTTTTAAGTACATCGAGTCATGAAGGAAATACTCCTCCGTGTCCATTACACACAATGAGTGTCAGCAGATTGAGAGTAAACCTTAGTCAGAGTGCAGTGAGTAAGCCCAGCAATGACCATGACCCACACACACACACAGACACAAACACAAACACACACACAAACATACATACACACCTCCCCCGTGCTCTGAGCCTCTTGGTTCCTGACTGAAGCATCCTGGCTTCCTCCTCTGGTGCTCCACATCCTCCCCAGATGGTTCTACTCTCTGGAAGCTTACTCATCTCAGCAAAGCTCAGGCCTTTAAAGCCTTCCATGGGAACGTGTGACATCAGCACAACTGTTTATATTATATATATTAAATGACAGACAGACAAAGAAAACGTCTCATTTTACACTGTCAGTTAACTGCAAACTGATCCTTTAAGGCAGAAAAAACACTTTGGGGTGGCTGTGGATCAGAGGTCACCCCTCAACCACAAGACTGGCGGTTCAATCCCTTCCTCTGGTAACATGTCAAAGTGTCCCTGAGCAAGACACTGAACCCTGAACACTGAAGTTTTTCTTTCTGTCCTTTCAGCTCAATAACTCAACAACATCACTTCCATCTATACCTCTGTGTGTGTGTGTGTGTGTGTGTGTGTGTGTGTGTGTGTGTGTGTGTGTGTGTGTGTGTGTGTGTGTGTGTGTGTGTGTGTGTGTGCGCGCGTCTGGTTGTCTTGTATCTCAAGAATAGGGCTGGGTTTTAAAAATCAATTTTCCGATTTAAATCTATTTTCATTTGAATAATCCAAAATCAATTCACAAAATCCATCCATCTTTGTCTGTATCATATGAAACTAGAAGACCTAAGACATATGCTAGCTTGTTGGCTTTAACGTTTAAATTTATAAGATGCTACGTCCATTATTTTTACAGTCTATGGTTCTTGCAGAGCAGGTGGAACAGCATCAACAGGTGTGCAACTCCACAGACTACCCTACATGCAAATGATGAGAATATACATTCACAAAAATCGTAGCTGAATGCCCAGGCTCTCGGGCTCTCCAGCACGTTGTACAGGTAGTTTCGTTGCTGGCAGTTGCGCACGTTTCTCCAGTCGCTCTGGGCACTGTATATGAGTATGTACAATGGAGTAACTTGATCTTTAATCTAAACTCTTTAAATATTATTATCAACATGAGGAAAGTCTGGATTAAGTGACTTCAGAGATTTCAACAGATGGCACCACAGCAGGTAGGAAACCAGTTAAAATAGAGAACTAGAGCTCTTGCTATAGGATCACACCAGCCGCAATGCCAGATCGGGCCAGGGGTGGAAAGTGGGGTTGCCCCTTACCTACTATACCCTCATACTTCCGGCGCCCTTGGATCACACCCATCTTTGAAAACTTCATTTTGATCTCAACTACACACTTGCAATGTTTCGTCATTGTTTTTTACACGGTTGTGATGCTATTGCGGTGAAAGACAGACAGACACACACAGACTCACAAGGTAAAAAAACAATACCAGCGTGACAGCTGGTAAATACAGTAAGCAATATAACCCACCATAACAGAACAACTCTTCATACCCTGGGAACACTGCAGGGTCTGTGCAACTAGTTGGCAGCCATGCAGATTCTAGAGCTACAATATAAGACCCCAGAACTTTGTTTACAGTCACTTCACATCACATCTTTTTCATTTAATACAAAAAATAACTCTTCACTCATCAACATCTTTTCCTCCTTAAACTTGAGAGGCTTGCCAGACTTGTATTTATCTCAAAAATGGTGATTGTTTCTAAATGATTGTTGTTTCTGATGAATAATTCTGAATGATGAAGTATTACCACAACCTCTAATCAGGAAGATTTAAAAGTAAGCCTCCATATTTCCCTTACATAATTATTAAAATAATTCCCCTGATAAACTGGCAATTAGACTTAGCACTGAGCTACACTGTACCTTGGTACGTACAGAGTCAGCAAATCACAAATGAGTTATTTGCTACTAGAAAAAATTAGATTTAATCCACTCATGTGGCTCATTTCTCTAAAGAAATAATTCAGCAAGTGATGGAGTCATCTAGAAAGACCTTTTCTGCATTCATTCTTAAAGCCAAAATACTGATTGTAGATTCACCATCACTAGTGTTGGTCACATCAAAAAGTTGAAAATACAGAGCAGGTTTCTCAACATGTCAATGCAACATGAGTCAGGAGATATTCACAATCAGATGGGGGCGGGCGGGGTAGATGGATGGAGGAGGGAGGGAGGTCAGATTGTCCTGCAACACTCTGCTTCCTGGCAAAAGAAGTGCACTTTTAATCCATCTGATTTAGAGACAATCACTTTAGGAAGCTGCTAAAGCCATGCTTGTCAGAACGGCTATAAAACGCTCTGCTGTGCAAATCACTTCAGATGTGCTCTGTGGCTGTATCGCATGAAGGGCAAGGGCATTAAAGAGTTTGCTGTACTCTATGAGCACTTCAGTGGCAGCACTGTAATTATGTTATTATTCTACTTAAAGCTTATTGATTGACTGTAAAAGTCTGCTTTCATGGGATCATCCTGGGAAAAAAAACAAGTTGACCTAACCTTCAGTAAAGAAAGGGAGATTTCTAAAGGCGAGGCAGATATCTTGTATGAGCAACTTTATGTTTTACAGCTCAGCCTCAGCAACTGACATCTCATGCAGGGAATTGATCCTTTGCAGCAGTAAGTAATGAAAGCCACAGCTCTCGTGTTTGTCAATGTCATTTTATGCTGTGGTGGCAGGTCTCTGGCCCGAGAAGTTTTCATCTCAGAAAAGATATCAGCTGTTTTAAAAATTAACTGCCACCGTGCATTGTTGACCATAATGTACAGTCAGGTCCATAAATATTGGGACATCGACACAATTCTAATCTTTTTGGCTCTATACACCACCACAATGGAGTTGAAATGAAACGAACTGTGCTTTAACTGCAGACTTTCAGCTTTAATCAAATTAAAGCTGAAAGTCTGCAGGGTATTTACATCCAAATCAGGTGAACGGTGTAGGAATTACAACAGTTTGTATATGTGCCTCCCACTTTCTAAGGGACCAAAAGTAATGGGACAATTGGCTGCTCAGCTGTTCCATGGCCAGGTGTGTGTTATTCCCTCATTATCCCATTTACAAGGAGCAGATAAAAGGTCCAGAGTTCATTTCAAGTGTGCTATTTGCATTTGGAATCTGTTGCTGTCAACTCTCAATATGAGATCCAAAGAGCTGTCACTATCAGTGAAGCAACCCATCATTAGGCTGAAAAATCTAAACAAACTCATCAGAGAGATAGCAAAAACATTAGGTGTGGCCAAATCAACTGTTTGGAACATTCTTAAAAAGAAAGAACGCACCGGTGAGCTCAGCAACACCAAAAGACCCGGAAGACCACGGAAAACAACTGTGGTGGATGACCGAAGAATACTTTCCCTGGTGAAGAAAACACCCTTCACAACAGTTGGCCAGATCAAGAAAACTCTCCAGGAGGTAGGTGTATGTGTGTCAAAGTCAACAATCAAGAGAAGACTTCACCAGAGTGAATACAGAGGGTTCACTACAAGATGTAAACCATTGGTGAGCCTCAAAAACAGGAAGGCCAGATTAGAGTTTGCCAAACAACATCTAAAAAAGCCTTCACACTTCTGGAACAACATCCTATGGACAGATGAGACAAAGATCAACTTGTACCAGAGTGATGGGAAGAGAAGAGTATGGAGAAGGAAAGGAACTGCTCATGATCCAAAGCATACCACCTCATCAGTGAAGTATGGTGGTGGTAGTGTCATGGGGTGGGCATGTATGGCTGCCAATGGAACTGGTTCTCTTGTATTTATTGATGATGTGACTGCTGACAAAAGCAGCAGGATGAATTCTGAAGTGTTTCGGGCAATATTATCTGCTCATATTCAGCCAAATGCTTCAGAACTCATTGGATGGCGCTTCACAGTGCAGATGGACAATGACCCGAAGCATACTGCGAAAGCAACCAAAGAGTTTTTTAAGGGAAAAAAGTGGAATGTTATGCAATGGCCAAGTCAATCACCTGACCTGAATCCGATTGAGCATGCGATTCACTTGCTGAAGACAAAACTGAAGGGAAAATGCCCCAAGAACAAGCAGGAACTGAAGACAGTTGCAGTAGAGGCCTGGCAGAGCATCACCAGGGATGAAACCCAGCGTCTGGTGATGTCTATGCGTTCCAGACTTCAGGCTGTAACTGAATGCAAAGGATTTGCAACCAAGTATTAAAAAGTGAAAGTTTGATTTATGATTGTTAATCTGTCCCATTACTTTTGGTCCCTTAAAAAGTGGGAGGCACATATACAAACTGTTGTAATTCCTACACCGTTCACCTGATTTGGATGTAAATACCCTCAAATTAAAGCTGAAAGTCTGCAGTTAAAGCACATCTTGTTCGTTTCATTTCAACTCCATTGTGGTGATGTATAGAGCCAAAAAGATTAGAATTGTGTCGATGTCCCAATATTTATGGACCTGACTGTATTTCATCCTAAGTAAGGAAGTGACTGATCTTCTACACTGATCCCTCTTTACTAATGCAGAGAGTACGAGTTCAGTCATTGCCGATGTGTAATGGTGTTATGGTGCCAAAGGTTTGTCCTAGAAAAGAGCTAATTAAAAGGATCTTTTAAAAAAATGTCAAGGAAACCAAATTGCCTAACAGAGACTGCAGACTCACATTAGGGGCTCTTGGATATTTTGATTAAAAAAGCTACAAAAGCATTGTTTTTCAGGCTTAAGTGACAATTATAACTTCAGACAATTAATAAAAGTGCAAACACAACGTTTCTGTGCAATATGTAACTTTGTACAAGAACGGTTGAAGTTTTTTTCCATGAGTGTCCCTGGAGACAGATGTGATACGAGATGTAAGTTAATAATAATGAAACCAAATGTGTTGGAAACTATATTTACGCATAGTTTGGTCGTGAGAGAATAAACTAAGTAGCAGAGAGAGAGAACATTCACTGTGATTACAGTCATTGTTTCATTGCCAGAATTACTTGATTGTACTCGGGGGTTTACTGCTTCTATGGCAAGTTAATTATCTTTTGAGCTGAATCACATCAAACAATTGCCAGTAAGTATAATTAAAGTCCAGGTACGTAAGTGATTTCTTTCTAAACACATTATTGTTAAAAACATGTGAAAAGACTGTAAATTGTACTGAATTGTGGAGTTAAGACTGTTAAACTTTTTTACCATTTCTGCCTCAATGACGCCCTGGAGCCATCATTAACATAACACCTCCACTGTATAAAAACAATTTTAGTATTAGCGTTAGAGCACACAGCATCACTGTCATTTCGTCAAACACGTGCAAACTATCACAGCTACAATAAGAGTCTTCCGATGCTCAGGCTAATTTGGTTCAGCATCCAAAGTTTGGAAGTGCTACTTTGGAGTAACGTCTTCCCCCTTTTCCACGATGTCCCAAGGTGTACGACGTTAGCTGTCCACGATGTAGATGTAGGCTATTCTATCCCAAATGACCAACATCCATATAGGCCACCACCCTTTAAGCTGTAGATCCGGAGGGAGGAGTTAGCTTATGCGCTGCTTAGTGGAGCAGTAGGAGTGTTGGGTATGTGTGGTTTCTACCGGAGATTTGTTCCTGACTCTGTTGTTGTTGCTGAGCCCTTGACTGATCTTAAGAGAGAGGTGAATTACAGATTCCATTTTGGGAACCGCCCTGAGAATCAACCTATGTGAGTTTCCGGTTTACTGTTGCACACTTCTGTAGTGTTTCATTCCTAAGAGGAAAATTAGATTTTTGATAGTACTGATATTGTTGCAGGTTTTATCAAATTGTTTAAATAAGTATGTGTAAATAAGATTGTGTATAGATAGTGGTGTGGGAATTTTAGAAAAACCTGGAAAAAGTGAAAAAAACAAGAAAAGAGAAAATAAAAAAATAAATAAAATAAAAACAGGTGTCACAGGTGTGTGCGAGAATTGCGGTTTTGGAGAAGGTTGCTTCCAGCTGGAGGTGAGTCGAAAAGACCAGGCCTCAAGCGAACGGCTGTAGAACAGATGTCGCTAAACGAAGAACGCTACGAAAGACTAAGGACCGAAATACTTTCTTGTTTCCAACACTACAACATGTTGTATATACACCTTTTTTTATCTGAACTGCTACAACAAAGGAGGAGCAGGGCTGGCCCGGCAAGTACACCGACAGAACAGAGCCAATTAACAGGCTAACCTTTAGTGGCAGTGCTCTTTGGGGTTTTAACAAGCCCGATTAGTTTAGCACATTCATAACAATAGTAATTTACTTTAAAAATACTGGCCATTAATCCCTGTGTTCTCAAAACAGCACCCCTGGAGCTGGTCACTTCCACAGGGATGAAGCTTGCAGACAACAAGACCTCTGGTTGAAGGACGGTCTTCCTGTTCACATTACACCCTGCTGCCTGCGAAATGAGCCACACCACAGAAGTGGTATGCCTGTATGCATGTGTCAAAGCAGTGAAGGAGACAAGAAGCTGCTAAAAACTTCTCACTCCGTCTACTTTTAGCAGACAATGCAACAAGAAACAAGAAAATGCAATAAAGTCAATAACACCAATCAATACTGAAATCAAATCCTGAAACAGTCATACAAATGTTTTTTGCCAGTAATGCAATAATGTGTCCATGTAATTAGGGCTGGGCGATATGGAGAATATCAAATATCACAATATTTTTGACCAAATACCTCAATATCGATACCACAACGATATTGTAGTGTTGACTATTGGTGCTTTCACAAAATATTCACACAATGAGATTTTTGATAAATAATCATCAGTAATGTGGATATAATGACTAAGTGGGGAAAAGGCAAATAATAGAACAGTTACAACAGTCTGGTAAGTTCAGAAAATGACATCACTTTACTGTAATGCAGCCTTTAAAACCAGGAAAAGACAACACTTATGCTATATTACGATATTACGTTATCCAAAATCTAAGACGATATGAGACAAGAGTCTCATATCACGATATCGATAGAATATCGATATATTGCCCAGCTCTACATGTAATGCAACATCGACTGGATATTGTACTGTTTGTAACGTTTTTAATAAAAATGAAGTGTCAGTATTCAGTAATGTTTTAGGTAATGGTTTTAGTTTTCATTAAAGAAAGAGGAATAAGCACAGTAACAATGCTGAAGGTTTTACTTTCTTAACATATTATGCTTTAACAACTACACTTCTCTAACTGCTTATCATAAAGAATTCAGTCCATCTATCAGGACGGCTGACACATCCTGCATGACTCTTAACTAATCTATTGCAAGTATGAAAGATGCTATGTTGAAAGCTGGGGATTAGACATATACTTGTCTACTTGTAATGCCTGTTTAAACCTGCTTAAAATGTGAGAGGTTGAAGGTAGGGTTGTGTTTCTTGGGGAGATGAAGTGAGTTGCCATTTAAATCTTGACATAGTATGTAACTACCAAAAGAAACTGATAAATACAATGCACAGAATAACTTATCAAGTGATTCAACTCAGTCCGACAAACAAAGTTAAAGTACAACAACAATGTATAGTGTTTACTGCAAACACTGTTAACACACAGTTAGATCAAAAAAATCAGCTGGGTGACTATTTGAGAGCTCAACCTGAGAGGAAATTTATAAACAGGATGTAAAGTGCATGGGGATTTTCCCTCTGCTCTGCACATGGCAACCAGAGAGAGCTCCTGAGAATCACTGGAGCCTTTCATACCCATAACTCAAGCTCTTCTCTTGCACACACTGTTTAATGAACGATAGGAATAAGAAACAAAATTCCCTTTCATTGTGATAATCCAAAATAAATGGTTGGGAGGGAAAGCAATTTTACGTTTTGTTGGACTTAATGACAAATGTTGATAATTTTGCATAATTAGTTGTAATGATCAAAAAGCAAGTGCAGAGTAACCTCACTGGCCACGCCAACGCCAATGCCAACGTAGGCCATATTATTGACTTCAAAGTGACTATATGTAACAAAGCGGTAGTGTTTTTACCACACGTTTTCTTTACGGTGCTGTATTGCCCACTGTATTACACACTGAGTTAGCGTTACCGGGAGGTCATACAGTCGCGATGAATATTTTGCACAGACAGAAAATCCATCATTTACATTAAGAGAATACGTTGCAGATGCATCGTTGCATTTCAAGTGTTGCATACGGTAACTTATCCTGGATGCATCGTGAGTTAAACCGGGTAATGTTTTCACTGTCACTGTGTCACGAGCCAAAGCATTAAGAGATTGTTGTAGCAACTAAGGTAATATAAACTTAGATTAATAAAGCGCATTTCATGAAACCAAAGGACGCTTTACACAAGTAACGTTACAGGGGGACAAGGGAAAAGAAAATAGTAGGCCAACACAAACACGGACTAAAAGGAATAAAGCGTCCGTACTGAGATTGATTTGGGTTTCGCCCGTTGTCTGTCACTTTCCCTTTTAGCTTTTAGTTCTTCGTTTAATTTCCTTTTTTTCTGTGATGTTCCTGCCCAAGAATCAGCCATACCTTACTCGGATAACTTCTAAAATAAAATTAAAATACAATTAGGCCTATATAAGGAAATTTCCTGCTACCTTTACCTGGCTGGATACTCACTAACACAGGCTTTTCCGGTGTTACACCGAAATCAGTGACCTGTCAGAATGTGTTATTGTTGCGCCGTCTACCTGCCGTAAATAATTCTGTGACTTTGCGGGAATAATCGGACCCGGGAAAAGGCATTAATAAAAAATATATAAAAAGTTCTTTTCACTATTCGTCTCGTTTCCTGTTACAGGTCATTTATGATCGTCAGATGACAAAAAAGTTACATATAGTCACTTTAAGTAGAGCAATCTTTTTATTCTGGTATCTTTTTATTTTGGTGTAACAAGAACATTCTGGACTACCAATGGAAAATGTAAAAAATAACAAGTAACACAGGTATCACAAAATCACACAATTGACATGTTCTCATTCTTGAACCTATTACTTGTCCTGAAGAATCCATAGTACAAAGTGCTCGCCCACATTGTGTCTGTGGCCAAATGGAAAAGGATTGATGCCTCCGCGTGTGGGTGCTCCACAGAGGCATATGACGGAGCCAGGCACATACCAGGCGACCAATAACGTTCCAGATGGATTTTGAATTAAACCAAAACCCGTTTTCCAAACAGGCACACTTTCTCAATGGTTTGGTTTTAAAGGAGGAAGATACTTTGGAAAGAAAGCATATATCGCTGAACTCGCCCGAGACCAACTAGAATATTTAGCGAGACCATTGGCCAAGTCAAAGTGCAAATACTAACAAGTCTAAGACAAAACCAAGACATATTTCGCCAAACACAGAGGTTGTGTGATAATATTAGTCCCATGTGAATCAGCATCTTGGGTCATATTGGCTGGTTGGCAATAATAAATGAAAGTTTTGAGAGTAAAAATACAGACTTAACGTAGCCTTTGCGAATGGCTGCACAAAACATAGACATGGGGGGGATCATTTCTAAATTACATGAGGTCACGAAGACGAATAGGGCTTTATCCTTACTGCTGCTCCTGTTAATACTAAGTGATCATAAGGTCACTGTTAGGTAGAAAGTCATGCAAGTTCAAAGCACATTTTATTGTGATAATCCCAAATAAATAGTTTGGGAGGAAAAGCAATTTTATATTTTGTTTGACAATTTGATAATGACAAACTTCCTGTTAGCAACTTGACTATCCCAGTACTACAGTAATATGACGTTTTAGTATAATGATAAGATAAAGCACATAGGCTGCTATTCACAGATAACCAAAAACCACTGCACCATTTATTTTCTGATGAGTATGCCTCTGCTTTCTATTCTCCCTCCAACTCTCCTCTCTTTTACTTCTCCATCTTTACCTCCCACTCCCTCTTGAATCTGAGTCAGTCAGGCTCATGTCTAACACATCACAATCACAGTGGGATGACGGTTACAGGCCACCAATGCTGTGTTTGACACGTCGCAGCTTACAAATTAGACCGTGGAGAGGACAGCTCTGCTGTAACCCTGGTGAAATAGGCAAACCTTTCACTTAGGATCACTATCATCACCTCTCTCACATCACACTCTGCTGTCAGCCCATAATGAGGTATTCGTAACGATGACATGGCTGAGATCAAACAACATTGTACACTGTCATGTCTTGAGTACAACAATATTACATTTGATTAAATTACTTTTAATATTAGTAACTTGCAACGTAAGATACGTATACTGAGTTCTGGAATTAAGAAGTCTTTTTTTTAATCATATACTGCTTATGAAAACTACTTTTTATCACCACACAGTTTTAGTTCTGAAATTCAATGTGACCAGGGCTTGACTATTTTTTATTATAAGAATGTTTTTATTAATCTTTCATTGCAATTACAATGTTCAACAACCCCCCCGTTTGCACTGCAATTTCACTGCAAATATATTTATTTATAGTTTATTTATTGTATTGATTACTGTACTGTAATTCTACTTTTCTTTGTTATTTTTTGTAGATATTTTTTTCTGAAGCCTTTCTATGTGTGTGTTCATTGAAATGTAAGTAGATGTTCTGTACTGGAACAATCTTTCAGAGAAGCCTGTATGAGAAAATAGGTATACAAAGTACTAAAGAGAGCAGTGTTTTGTATAAAGTATATCAGTGTGTTGTTGCTGCTTTGAAAGAGTAATTCAAGTGGTGCATGTGTTTACCATTTTGTTACAAAAATGCCATTTTGAAAAAGGATTGTTACGTTTAAATTGCAGTTTCATCTTGACATACAAGTGAGATATTTATCTCCAAGTGTTGTGTCTTATTTGGCTTGTGTGAAGAGTTTTGACACATTCCGCAACAAGTGTGTAAGCAATTGGCAAAAACTTGAATTGAAGGTGGTTTTGCGCACGCACTTGTGTGTCAGTCAAGAGGAGCAGCTGGCACAGTGGAGCGCACAGTCTGTTGTCGTGCACCCTCTACTTCTGTTACAAACCGCTTGTCAAAATATTTTTCTGTCACAGACGCAACTGTTGCTGAACCCACCATACAGGGTACATGCTGAACAGAACTCTGGGGGATGTTTTACGGAACCTTGCGGTTCAGGAGAAGCAGAGTGTGCACCACGGCTTGCTGGTGGTGTGTGGGATCATGTGACAGCCGGGGCGAACCAGAACACCATGCTTTGGCTGTGCGCTGCGCAGTACATTACAGCTGTGCTTCTGTGTCAGGCGGTGGCACAGTCCTCCAGCGACCAGTGTTCCAATAACATAGTTATATAGGCCTATATGCCACCCGCCAAAGTGGCAATTAAGAATGACTGCATTACCCACCACTGCCAAATTTTACCCCGCATTTGGCGGGTAGGCGGGTGCTAATGTCAAGCCCTGAGTGTGACTGATATGAATAAATTGTGGATTTAACTGATGCTGTGGGAGGATGATTCAAAGAATCAGTAATATGATGCACATCTGAAGTGCAAAGCTGAGCTATAAATCCATGTTCCATCAGTTATGTATCAAAATAAAAATGCTGATGAAAACCCTAGTCGGTCTAGAGATGACAGTCAGAAAGTCCTGTCATCTCTTGCCACTGTGACCACAGTTGTCAGTGAGTAAGAAAATGAGCGCAGTAATGCCTCAACTCACATCCTGTCTGTTACATTATTCTAAAAGGTTAGTGACCGCTGAATAGAGCTTTCTGCAGCATCTACTGCATGCTTAACCCACAGAATACTGCACACAGCCTTGGGAATAGGAGACCTGAAGAGAGTGTACCCTCAAAACAAGAACATTTGTAATGCCTAAATCATCAACACAACTGTAATATATTTCAGATTGTCTGTTTAACTCCCCTTTACCCAGCCATCACAGGATCATCTCTCCACTACACTCTGCTACTACTTTCAGCTGGCTCTACGGCTTGCTGCCCTCACTATAAAGGGGGCCTGGCTACCGCTCTACAAAGTCACAACTGTTGGCTTTCCTGGCTCCACAATGATGGAACCAGCTCCCCAATGACATCACATCCGCACAGAAAAAACTCTAAACCTCTTCCACCACAGGCTGAACACTCATGTTTAGACTGTGCCTTGGTACATAAAATAAAATGATATCTTCAACGTCAGCTAAATAAATGTAATCCGTAAACCTGTAAACTTTGAGGTGGTTTTCCCTCTGTACACCATGAGCTTGGTCACCCTCCATTGTCATCACAAAAGCCTCCATGAAGTAAAAAATAATCAAGATAAAAATATTTTCTTATCAAAAGTTCTCTTACCTGTCCTGTGACTGCTCCTCATACATCCTCTCCTTTCCCTCTTTGAAGAGCCGGATGGCCCGTTTGGATTTCCTCATAAGGCTATCAATGTAGATTTTAAAGTACTCATTCTCACTGAGCTGTGTGAGTCTCTGGTTCTCTTCATATTTGCCTAGTGTAAGCCGCAGGTGCTGGTAGGCATCAGGTAAGATATCCAGGATGTATGGTGGACTGTTTTTCAGCTGGAGTCTAGGATTTTGGCAAAGGCGGACCTGTGGCAAAGAAATCTATTAATGATTACTTGCTCCAACATTTATTTGTGTTTACCACATGACAAAAAGTGAGCTCTGAACTCTGTTTAATCTGCTCAAAGGCAAACTCTAAGATGTCACCAGGTCAATAATCTAAAGAGTATTATGCAAATTCCCCTATTATCTTTATTGCAAAGACACACATCTGGGTATTAACTTTGTTCAGCCATTTAGAATCTGGTTGAATTAGGTTTAAAGAATCAGTGATAAACTGTTCTTGGACACATCATTAATGAGTTATCATAGATTTTGACAAATATGTACCAGCCATGTGTAACATTAGAGGGTATAAAGCATATACTTTAATTAAATTAATACGAATACGCAATCAGAAAATGATCAAAGAACACATGTGCACCCCTTTAGCATTATCTCCACCTCTCCATGTGCATCTACAACAAAGTCCACCATCTGGCAGACAGGTCTGATGGGTTTATCACTTCAAACGTACAACTTTATCCATGAGTTTCCAGGTTTTCTCCACAGTCCGCCGGTCGGCAGCCGCTTGTTTCACTGGCCCCACTGCATCCTGGATGGCATCAAAAATGCCTAAAATCCGACCCTTACTTCGGTTCGGTCCTCGTCCTCCAGGGTTTCGGCCACTGAGAGCAGTTGCCATTTTCTATAGACTGAACCAAAAAAAGTCATTATTGCAGACAGTAAAATTGGCCTTTTTTTAGTTACATAATCAGTCACAGTTGTCCTATTGTTTGGTTCCTATCCATAGATATATTTTAGTTTTTCTGCTCTTCTGGCTGATTTTTATTGTCAATTGTTTCTCTAACAGAATTCCTCAACTGGATCAAATTCTGATAGTTTCGCTTGGTTATGATGCTGGAAAAACATCCACTAATTTACAGATGTCTCTTTCCTCGTGTAGGTCTATGGGAAAAAGTATTCTTATGCCCCATTACAAAGCGTGACGGACACGGAAGTTGCAATTTCACTGTCTCACTGGCCGATGTCAAATTGCCGCTGTAATACAGTGGCATGCCATCAGCCACTTTTCCATCTCTGCGCTACTGTTTATTGTTTTATCACATATACATAATATGTCCATTTGGTTTACAGTTTGTTGTCTATTTTGTTATTATTTCATTGTATTGTCTATTAAATTATGGTTATTATTTTATCTTGTCTTGTACCTAAATTGACAACCGAGGCCTACGGCATATGTGGTGATGACTAGTGGGGGTGAAGGGGGGTTCAGGAAGGGAGGGGATGTGTTTATGTTGTAAATTGTATGTTTCGTCTTTAGTTTAAAAACATAATAATACAAATTGTTAATCATAAAACACTGAGATAGGGCATGCCTTGGCGGAGGTCTGCACTCTCTAAGTGCTCTAGTTACCCTTAGTACTGTTCAACAGAAACCTGAAAGGTCTCTTTTTCTTTGACTGATGCCTAACAGGACTGTTTATGAAAGAGGTTCAAGGACCACCAAAGGTCTTTGAAGGTTCAGAGGGTCTACAATTCAATGCAGAATAGTTCAGTGTTATTTTACTTACTAGAGGTTATTATTATGAGAGAATGTGCTACTGACTATTCCCATTAGACGAAAGCCTGTACACAATAACTTGTTTTAAATGCTTACTGTATAATAGCCTCCTAGTATGGGTGGGCTTCATTGTTTTGTGTATACTGTATGTCTGGTTGGTCCTTGACATGACAGTTTACCCCTTTCTTTATGCATGCTGTTGTCTTCCCTCAGAACTGTTATTGTCCACAGATGATCACGTGATTTTCACACATAATAATTCGTGATTTAACTGCAAAATGAAACTGCAACCTGATTACATGTAACACACTGCGGTAGTTTTTAATTGTGTGGTCAGATTAAGTATTAGGCTACTTTACCCGGGTTATCACTGGTTGTGCTCCTACTGTATATGGAGTTGGTGTGCTAGTATTGGTTTGTGATGACAACTTCCGTTGATCTGGTGTTACTTAGGGTTTTGCTGTTGTTAAGGTACCATCCAATTTTATTTTCCGTTGGTTGAATTTAAGGCGACTCTGACTGAGCTGCCTGAGCAACTCACACACGCCCGAGAAGCCCAGAACAAGAGATCCCTTTACAGTCACTGTAGCTTTCAGGAACTCACATTAATCGATCATTAGCGGGGTAAAAGTACTAACTTACCAAACCACCAGGGAACGTCTGCTGGGATCCCTGCTGAACTCGGTCCACATGCAGCGAACACAAATTAAGGAGTGTCCAAGTGTCCAGAGGGAAAGAGTGGCAGGAAAAGTATCCAGCGTGTTTAATCCCGTTACTTCACCTAAAATCCTCCATATTTTATAGACGTCTTATAAAAGCTGTTCCCCAGCTGCTGTCTGAGGAGTTGGATAAACGCCGACCGATATCTGTACAGTAGGCAATGTTTTGTACAGCCACATAAGTGTAAAGTTCTAAAAAATGACATATTTAGTTGCGCATTTCAAAATAAAGCCTCCATATGCGAACAAAATCATTTACATTCAATTTGCATATTGCCGATATTTACTCATCTTTTCTTGAATTTTGTCGTTCAAGTGTTTTGAGTCAACCATGTTATTCTAATGTCCTTGTCCATGTTAGCCTACTTGTCCTTTTCACCCAACAATGGTAGGCTACATGTTCATCCTTTAATCTGAAGGAAGGCTGTTTACTTCCTGTAGTGTCTGCCTGTGTTCTGGCTGGCTTGATGCAGCTGTTCCAGCGGTAGGAGGGCCAATGGGAGTATGAAGCAATATTTTCCAGGAACCGAAAAACGCAATGACAGAAGCGCCCAGCATTGGTGCTCTGAAAGGCTGTCACTAAAGTCAGGTTTGACTCAGAAAGAACAGCGACCTCCGTTTCCAATTGTCAACATAAAATGCTTTTTGATGACCCAGGGGACAAAGTTGACAGCTGACGGCCTAATAACATTGTGGTCACTGAACTGAATATTCAGCTTTTTATTTTTTTCAAAATACATTTCTGTTAATTTGTTTTTGTTGTGTTCTATGTTGCAATAACTAGAAGAGCACATTTGGATAAATGGGAGTTTCTGCAACTACTGGCATTTTTAAGTCCCCGCAGGTAAATTTGGGATTTATGATAAAATATATATTATAGGAGGCTTAAAAATATAATCAAAGTACTATGACACATCTTCTGACATAAAAAGAATTACAATATAATGTGATTTAATAAAATGAATGAAGCTGTTGAGATACGTAAAACGAGCTATTTTAATTACAATAAGAAAATCATATGAATATTACTAACACAAAATCCTTACTTTGTTTAATGATCATTTAATTGTTTGTTTTTTTATCTAAATGTGCCTGTCCCACACTTCTGAGTCCTTACAACCATAGTAAAGGTATTTTCAAATTTAGTGTTAGATACAGTATACTGTATGGATAAAGCACAAGGAACGGAAGAACGAAAGGAAAAACTGTATTTCTTGAAGGGTAATTTGTATGATGGTTATTATTTACATCTAACACTTACTGCACTTGTATGCACATTTACTGTTTACATTCACAAAATTAAAACATAATTACACATTTGTTTCAAGTTATTTACTTAAGTACAGAGAAGCAGTCGTTGGAAATGGAAATCTTAGAGCTCAGGCTCATTTTAAAATGTTCATTAAATATTTAAAAAAGAAACCCCACAAGTAAAAAAAAAAGAGAATCTAAGACATAAAATAAAATATAGTATTATTATTAAAATATAACATATAGAATATACATATAAAATAAAATGTGTGATAGACAGGTGTACAGTAGTTGCAAAGTAACTGAGCGTAAACAGGAATGTAGTAGATATTTATGAGAGGTAACAACAGGCCTATATACATAGATGTAACATACGTGAAGGTGAAAAGGCAGTAACATATTTTCAAAGTAAGGAGCTCAGAGCTCAAGAGTTCTTATGGCCTGTGGGATGAAGCTGTCCCAGAGCCTGGCGGTGTGGGACCAGATGTGGTCCCACATCTGCTGGAGCAGGCACAACAGTTTGTTGATTGGGGTCTTTAATAATCCTGTTGGTCTTCTTCCTGCACTGCTAGGTATAGAGGTCCTCCATGGATGGTAGTTCTGTCCTAGGGATGTGCTGAGTAGTTTTTTTTACCACCCTCTGTAGTGCCTTCATTTGAGGGTGGTGCAACTGCCATGCATGCATTGCATTATGCTTTTATTTTGGAGGCAAATTGAAAATCTTCCGGTTTTGCTCATGCTTAATGCTACTGTCTTGATACAAACACAATGTAGATGGACAGGAGAAGAGCCAATCCCAAATAAATCCACACAACTCCTCTCACTCTGAACAACAGGGGCAGAGCCAGACATTGTAAACATTCGGGGGGTAAGCTCCATTTACAACAGCTTATGTGCACTATTTTTCAAGCCATTTGATAACAGAAAATCCTAAATTCAGTTTCAAAGTCATTCCTCATTTGGGAAAAACATGATAGTTGTTAGTAGGAAAAGAATCAACCTGTAAAGCCGACATCCTATTTTGTATATAACTGTTCTCCAACTGTCTTCATCATTCTGAAACCAGAAAACAACAAATGTTGAGGATGACTAATTTTCACTCCTGCCACCTAAGAAGAGGCAAAAATTGTCTGATGTTTCTATTGTTAAGTTACAAAACATAGGTAGGGTAGGTATTTGGCATAAATAGTATTACTAATCTTGAAACCTATTTTTAGTAGAGTTCACAGAATGAATGGAGATATTTCCTCTGTAACAGAACTTTTGCTCCATTGATTTGCCGGTCTAGTCAGAGAGACTGAGGGGAAATGACACAAAGTTATTTTAAAATCCTAAAAGATTCGGGGCTTTTGAGAAAACATTCAGGGTTGGAGCCCCAGAAGTCTGTATTGTAGCCTGAAGGTTCCTTTTTAAAGAAACTGCGTTTTGTCTCATAATTAATGGTCTCCAGAACTTCTTGGGCTTTGATCGGCCAACACAGATCTTTTCTGCTTTTGTCTGATAAGGTAGGAAGACAGTATTCTGGTGTTTCTGAGACGCTCTGCAATTACACCTCCATAATGCTAGTTGGCGGTGGGATCTATGCCACTGTGTTGAGTTTCTTCATGTCCTTCATGTGTGTTCTTCCTGTGTACCATAAACAATGGCGACTGAAACTGAGCTGATCCTGTTGGAGTTGGAGCTAATTAAAATCAAACAACAGTTACTTTTAATACAACAACTGCAATGTCAGGGAGAGAAGACATCAGAGGAGATGGTCTGTATGACTGCTGAAACAATTGAGGCAAAAGGTAGTACTTTCGTTTGTCGGCAGGTAGATTTGACGATTTGGTTCGTCGCGTGCAACTATTTATTTCTCATCAGTTTATGCACAGTATGCCTAGAGACGTTAGTTGGCAGTCACCAATCGAGTTTTAGCTTCAGATGGAAGCTAACAGGCTGTAACAGCCAGAGTGATAGAGAAAGACAGAGTGGCCCCCATTGGACTCCGTTGTACACTTTTTGCAGTCTCGCATAGTTCCAAACAATCCATTCACGGCGTCGGACATCATTCATTTTCATTGCTGGCCGTCGAGTAACTTCTGAGGTAAGTTGATTAAATAGCTACCTCTTTTGAATTGTCAACTGTCTATATTTTATCAGATTATCAGGTCCTTTATGATGCATATACTGATCTTTATTTGTATGTGTGCATAGCGTAATTATATATATATTTTAGCTTGGTAGCTGACCGATTGCCTGCTAGTTTGTTAGCTCGTTAGGTCGTTTGTTAGCTTGACTTCGCCAGCTGTGATGGTATCGCTACACCAACAATTACGAAGTTCAGTAGTGAATCTCTGACAACTTTTATTTAGTTAGTTATTGATGTTGGATTACTAGGATCATTAAGGTTGATTAAGTACGGATTTTATTTAGGTTTTATCTGCTGAACCTGACGGTGTTAACTAGTCAGCTGAGTACTGTGTGTCTAGAAATAAGGTTGCGTTTGTTTAATTATACCCTTGAAAGGGCTGTTGGATTACATGTATGAATACAAATTATTCCACACAAAAAATATCAGTAAGTGACATATGACAATGACATAAGTTTAAATAGTATTAAGGCAAATTTCACAGTTGTGTTTTTTTTTTTTTACTGTTGATTTATTTAATGTTTTTCACTGTTTTTTAAGTTCAATAATTGCAAAAATCTTTCCAGAAGTCAGTGAGTAATCATGTTAAATTATCGTGATTTCAATATTGACCGAAATAATTATGATCATATTTCTTTCCATATTTCAGCAGCCCTAGCTGGTGCTGGCGACGGCTGCTGGTGGTGGCTGCCGGTGGTGGCTGCCGGTGGTGGCTGCCGGTGGTGGCTGCTGGCTGCTGAAATAAGAGGTGACTGGAGGCTGCGGACGATGTGCCGGGGATGGAGAGGCCAAATACATCCATGGCAACCAGTAAGGTGTTTGGCAGTGGACTCGATTTATGACCTTAGGTGAGGAAGTCTGCTGTGTTGAAATTGCCTTCTTAGTCTGACTCTTGCTGCCAAGGTACCCCTTATCACGGTTGTTTACCGTCCTCTCAGTCCTGATGCACTTTGATTGAATCCTTAACCTCAGCCTGATATATGTGGGGGATTGTTTTTGTTAATTAATCACTTATACTATTCCCCCTCTGTTCCTTCAATTTGTTCTTGTTTTTTCAAGATACACAGCACACCTGTTCACACATTTGTTGTTCTTTTTCCACTCATGACTAACTTTGTTTTATTTATTGGCTCTACTTTGTTGCTCTTATTCATACTTGTTCCCACTTGTTTTTTGTTCCACAAACCTCAGCCTGATATATGTGGAGAGGATTTGTTTTATTAAACACTCAGCATCTCAAACACTAACCCCCAAAACTCCTGGCTACAGATTTACATGCTGCATCCTCCTTTGCAGCGTGCGGATGTTAGGCAGTAGAATCTGCATTTGCTGAAGGGTTTTATAACCAGTGGTGCCAGCGGTAAATCTTATTTGTATTGCTTTTTTAAAATTGTCTCCTTTCCCCACTGTATTCCTTTCTTTTTCTGTACTTGTTCTTGTTGTGTTACTCATTGTTTAATACAAAATACATTGTCATCAGAAGTGGGCTGGACACTAAATGCTGAATGGACTGTTGCTACTCTGCTTTCTCAATCGCTCTCTGACCACGGGTAAGTGAATCGGAATTACAAGCAAAATCAAGGAAAATACAATAGTCCAGATGTGTAAAAAAGAACATCTTGAATCATCTTTCATTTAAAAAAAAAAGATGTAGTAAGGTTAAGGTTAACCCTTGTGTTATCCTTTCGGGTCCCCGGGACTTTTGACGTTTTTTCATTGGTCTGGAGTTGAGCTTCGGGTCCCCTGGTGACCCTTGCGTACTATGTGATGTCATTTAACGTGAACTGGCACGGGGGGGGGGGTCCCAGAAATGTCAGAATGAACGCGTTTGTACAGGCTAATACAAAATGTAAATAAACTAAACAGACAGTAGCCTAGTGTTACCCATGCTAACACAGACGTGAAGCTTTCCCTCCAAAACTTAAAAACGTATCTATACATAGCTTTCAGTTGTCACCCTACCACTCCAAATGTAAAACTGACATTTACAAATATGCAATAACAATCAAACAAGTACATGGGTATGTGTTTTTATTTATATTTACCATTCAATATCGCAATCACTGCTGTCAGTCCCATAGTAGAACACGACAGCGCTGCATGTGTTTGGAACTATACAGGCTTACATGAACCACGTGACCACCACGCTAGCGAGATCAAAGAGTGTTGCAGCTCTTACTATCTCTATGGCTCTGGTAACAGCTAGCTACAAACTAGCATTGAGCATGGTGTCCTCCATCATTTTGGAGGTCTGTAAAGTTTTATTGAAAGCACTGCTGCCAGAATTCCTTCCCTGCCCTTCAGTCGCCCAGTGGGAAGCTATTGCAGCTACATTTTTGGCAACTATGGAACTTTCCGAACTGTGTTGGCAGCATAGATGGAAAACGTGAACATGAAGGCACCACCGCACACTGGAAGCAACTACTTCAACTACAAGGGCACCAGATATCTGTTTGTGGTGTACAAATTGATTTGGGGTTAAACTATTGTGGCTAGCCAGTGGGCTAATGTAAGCTGAGTAATGAATCAGCATTTGAGATGACTTGGTGGTTTATTTAATAATTCATTGTTATGTGGCAAATCTATTCTTGTTAGAGTGCTATATTTAATTTAGCTTCGTAGAACTATTTATTTTACACTGTATTATTTTTAACGTTAGATTGTTTGTTTTGTAGATTTATTTCTAACTGAAAAAAAAACTGTATGTCCTACGTTAAGGGATGAGGGAACCAGCCTTCTCTGTGACAATAAAACCTGATGGTCTCAGCCACAATCTTCAACCCAGCATCCTGTGCCCCCTTCTCTCCGCACTTCACCCATAACATCTAACACAATACAATGCAGAGTATCACAGCAGTGCCGAGGGGTACCTCCAGGTGGCAGACACACAGAGAGACTGAGAGACTTTGGTGCCGTGACCCGGAAAGGCAAGATGTGCATTCCATGTAAAATGTGCATTCCATGTCACCTATGCGGCTCCGTAAAGATGCGCCCACAGAAAAGGAAAAGACAACGTAAGTATATGATTATTAATGAAATGGTGAGCTAGTCTGTACTGTTTATTAACTCTTGAGAAGTACAATGACTGTATTTGGATGTTAAACAGACTACTTAGACTTTGGCAGTAATGTTTTAAACCCCACCATGCACGCAAGTGTAAACGCGAGCAGCATAGCTGCGTGCCTGGCAGTGTTGCCAACTCTTTTCCAGTGAAAGTCGCTAGCACCAGCTCCAAGAGTCACTAAAAGTCGCTAGATGATGTCATACGCTCATTTGCATATTTTTGACGTCATTACGCAATCATTTGTATAAAGCTTAGTGGTTGTGTCAGCAAGTTAGATAGAAAGAAATATAACTCTTTAGCCAAATAATCACAAATTCAATACAGGAATTTATGTTACCTTATAATTATTACTTAGGTAGCCTATCTTTGAAGTAAAAAAAATGAAATTCTACAAAGGGAGGGAAAAAGATCGATAAAGAAGGCTGGCTTGCCCAGGACCAGGCCAGCTCAGTGGCGTCTTTCTCCCGTCGCGTCCTGCTGTCTGTCCTACCTACACCGGCCCCGCACACCCTGTCCCCCTTCTACCTGCCTGCGCACTGTGCGCAGTGCTGCTGCACATGAGGAGAGAGGGGAGAGGCTGCTCCTCTGTCACCAAGGGGGTAAGCTTCTCCTCGGACCGCGAACCTCCTATGGCGCCATTTTGATGCTACCAAGCCATCACCCCCCGTTAGCATTCCATTGACTGCCATTCATTTTGGCGCCACTTTGACAGCGAATAACTTTACATCTGAAGCGTTTAAAAACTCTATTTGTCCATTGTTTATTTCTAAAGAAACACGACAATGTATAAAAGGCTCCATTACCTTGTATCTCACGTTATGGCGCCGTAGCAGACGTTTTTGTAAAAATAGGCTAACGATTGTGTCATAACATAATTTCTGCAAGATTGGGAATGATTGAGATTTCTCTTGGCACAGCTACCAGAAGACTTTCAGACACGTTGCTCTCGGCACATTTACGTTGTCTCTCTCAGTTCGAGGCTGCGCAGTAACGCTCAGCCATCACCGGAAAAGTGCTTCTAATGGCCTTTTCTGGTCTCCGTCCAGAGCACCGGGATCTGTTGGTCCATTCTTATATACTGTCTATGTCTGTCACAGAACAGAAGACTGTTTTGGCGGCTACAATACCTTGCGTGCTCGCTGGACAATACTGGCGACTTTTCTACAGAAAGTCGCCAGATTTGTCGCTGGTCGCTTTTTTGAAAAAAAGTTGCTAAGGGGGTCTGAAAAGTCGCTAAATTTAGCGACAAAGTCGCTAAGTTGGCAACACTGGTGCCTGGCTGCCTGCTTTCAGCGCGATTCATTATTAGGCAGAGCTAAGTGTCAAGTTGCTTTATAAAAGTATATTTTTTGGTCTTGCAATTTACAGGAAACAGTACATTGTCTTCACAACTCAGAGACTAATTGTAGGCGCTACGAAGGGTAAGATTTAAAGAATATGCTTTCATTCTGCTGTGTAAGAAATAGATACGTTAATAGACCAGTCTTAACCATACATTTTGTTTTCACAGAACCTTGCCTCATAACGAGGCCGTGACCTATTTGCTCAGAGCTATGTTTGCAAGTCCAAAACTACATGATGCTGACAATGACGGCAAACTTTTCCTGTTTTCTCATTCCTTGTTTAATTTTACTATAACATGTTTTTTTTCATACCACTCTCATTTAATTGTTTTCCAGCTGCCTGTAATTACGAGAGAGTAAGCAGGAACTTTAGGTCGAAACAAGCAGATCTTACATCGCAGGCGGAAGCTGTGAAGAGTTCAGCTCAGAGTCCAGCGAGAAGAAAGAGGGTAAGATTAGTTCCGTTTTGTTTAATGTGACTATTTTTCAGGTGCATTAATAGATGTGTTGTGTCCATACGCAGTGCATCGCGCATACTGATTGTCTTTATTGATTGTTTTTACAACTGCTGGAAGCGAGACAGAGTGTGCTGGATGGATTGTGCGTCCTTTTTGCAGCCAGCAGAAGTACAGGGCAACGCACCACAGATGTCTGCAAAACGGACCGAATTAAGACAGAATACCGCCACAGTTACCTTTTTATACCAGTGTAGCAGGTTGATTGGTCGCTATGCTTTCAATCACATCACATCTGGACCAATCAGGAAGTAACTGCATGTTATATAGGCAGGGGGTTTGTCCTCTTGACACTCTCTACTCTTTGTTGCCGGAGCCAAATGTGTCACCTCGCTTCCGTGGTGCGGTTACGGAAATTCAACAGGTAATGCAGTGTTGCATTATAATACATTTGTTTGTTACCTATAAGCCTCGTTTGTGTTAGGATGGGCATTACAGCGGGCATTGTCTTTTGCAGTGTCTCCCTGTCACAAACCCGACCACTCCTGTAATGGGATCAGGTTGAGTTTTGCTACTGGTAGGTTAGGCAACACTTTTTTTCTCTTGAGTATTCCCCTGACAGTGTTTAAATAATTGGCTGTTCTATTGTAGGCCCAGTGTAGCTGTACGATCGGCACTAGAGGTGGTGTATTGGTGCGAAGCTCCCTGATGGGATTTGTAAACTGCTTCGCCAGCGCTGGTATCTGCCCTAGCCCCTCCTTCCCCCGCCACACTGCTGTTTTGTCTCAACCGACTTCTGTTTCAACTTGTATGAGCTCAATCCAGGCTTTGAACGCCTCCGCATCCACGCGCCTTTCAGTGCCAGGATCTGCTGCCCAATAGGCTTATGCACGGGAGGCTCTTTAGAACTTCCGCATTAATGTAAGCCAGCTGATTCACTTCCGGTGGAATGTCAGCACAGCAACAGCCACCAACCGCAGCATCTTTAAATTTGATCAGGACAGGACATTTATGAGGTAGAAAACGATCAGGACAGGACAGTACATATATATTATAGTAGTGAAGTATTGTAGTTTAGTATAGTTATGTAGTTATTTCATAGCAGTAAGCCTAATAAATAAAGAATTGAGAGATGAGAAAGTCGTATAAATTTCAGCGTCGTGAGGGGACGACAGCTGAGCACTGCTGTGTCCCTCTGTGTTCATCATCAGCAAAATTTAATTCATCTTTGAGCTTCCATACTTTCCCCTCCGACCATCAACAACGTCAAAAATGGATTGTGAAGATCAGAAGAGAAAAGTTTGTGATCTCTCACCACACTCGTGTGTGCAGTCAACACTTTGTGTCGAGGACGTCGTTGAGCCGGTGGCTGAAGGGGGTAGAAGGAGGCTAAAGCCAGGCGCTCTTCCTGTCTTGTTTCCCTGGAATAACTTCTCTCTCTGGAAAGTAAGACTTGAGGTACAGGAGCGGATCAGAGCTAGACTGGAGAGGATGGAGACCGGCAAAGTTACTGGCACTCTTTGTGCCAACAATCATGATTATTGTTCAAGGCCGGACCCTGCATTTGTGGACTTGGTGGTCACTGAGAATGAGAGTCTTTGGGATGAAGTTGCCCAGCTGAGGCAGTAGCTGGAGCAGCTGTAAACCTAGCTTTTTTCGTAATTTAATAGGCTATACTATTATAATACCTGCTAAACTATAGTGTTACGTCTGTTCAATTCAAAAATGCATAATGTAGCCTACCATTTGTTTTCCTGTATGCACGTCCATTTGTCAAAATTTGTCAAAGTTACAGGTTCACCTCTAACCATCTGTAGGCTTGTGAGCATGGTACAATAATAAGAACTAGTAGATTTAATAAAAGCTTCCTATTTTCACTAGACCTCCTTACGAAAAATCACATTTAGGGAGGAAATCATTTATATATTGTCCTCTGCTGCCTCTGCAAATAAATGCTTTTTAAATTATCTAGTTCACATATTTGAACATATAGAAATAATAAAACTAAAATAACACCCAATGTGAATACTATTTTCTTTAGGCTACTCAACAAACAGCAAAGGAGATCAGTGATTGATTAGTGTTCAGCCACTTCCGGCTGTGGACTCATTTCTGCCGGAAATTCTCCCAAAGCTTTTACAGGAACGGTAGACTTCCACAAGTGTTGACTCTGCAACCTTCAAAGTAGCTTGTCTCTGATGACTCTATCCATCCATAAATGTGTTTGTCAATCAGACGTTTAACACCATTTAATACAAGTTAAAGGTTCACCTCTAACCATCTGTAGGCTTGTGAGCATGGTACAATAATAAGAACTAGTAGATTGAATAAAAGCTTCCCATTTTCACTAGACCTACTTTTGTTATTTACAGATTTTCATCTTATGACCACCTAATGCAGTTTTGGCAGGTCATCGAACCATTGCTGCAGTACATGGTTCGAGTGACCAGAACAAGAACTGCAGATGGTGACTCAGCAAGGCAACGTACAGCCATGGTACAGACAGTCTTTACAGCCAGTAGATGAACTGTTCCTCTTCCTGAACTACCTTGCCCTTGGACTAAAGCAGTACTCTTGTACTTTTACTCAAGTATGGGTCTCTAGTACTTTATACACGTCTGAATGCACATTAGCAGGTCATTGGTGTTACACGGTGTTAGTGTGTATGTGATGTCTGTATCTACTTGTACCGGTAGCACAGCCACGATGGTCTGTGCATTGTTGTAGATACATGCAGCCTCTTTTTTGGAAATCCTTGCGTGTCTGTACAACTGACACAAGTCCACAGCAGTCCGCTGCGTGTATGTATGAGGCCATCTCCACCGCATCCATCTGTGAGGTTGTCAACTTTGTGTCTGCCTGGCTCAGAGCGCCGTCTAGAAAAAGCCACAAAGCTTAAAACGCTCTCAAAAGTTAGCTTTGGCTGCTTCTCGCTTGCCATGATTACTCTGCTACCAGGCAGCATCTGTCATGTCCCGTGTGGAGCTTGTGAGCATGCAGCTGAGAAGGCAATGTCACTGTCAAATCTGTCCCTGGGAAAAGTAACGCTGCACCGAATTGAAAAAGGAACTACGTTTCAGTAGTAGCACGTTACACTACTTTTTACCCGAAAAAGTAGTTACGTTACTGTACCCAACACTGATGCTAACTGATTAAAACTGATTGAAACAAGTACTGTCAATGGAATGATTTTTTTCAAGCCAAAAGCATAGGTAGATAAAAGTAAAAGTAGACGTAATCAACCTTTTCTTTCATTGTTTTTGATTCTGTCATCCCTGTATATTCTTTGAATGAACATGTCATCTTCTGCATAGACAACAAAATCACACCATTCCAGACTAGTTATGAGCAGTAGTCCCTGTACCTACCAGTAGTAAGTGTGATAGGGTTTTAGCTGTAGCACTCCATCGGAGACCCTTAGGTACATACAGTCTACATAGCTTCTCACATTAGGACATTTCACCTCTAGCAGTCCAAACGCAGGCTCAGCATTTGGGTCGTATACCAACCCATCTAGTGATGACCCAAGCTATGGTGCATCTGGGTGGATGATGAAACCGCAAGGATAGTGGTTTACATCCTTAACAAGGCAGTACTCTTCTACTGCCTTGGGCTCCATCTGAAGACCCCTCTTCATTTCTGCGGTCTGATAACCTGGCCGTAAAATCCTGAGTGCCAGGTTCTCCGCTGAGGACTGTCCTCTCACATGGCAAACCTCTCTAGAAATGCATGAACACACATACCTTGGTCTAAGTATTTAAACAACAACTTAAACAATGACTATCAATAAAAAAGATTATACATACCAGAATCTAGAGGAAGTCACACGTGGCTTTCTTAGAAGGTGCCATTGCTTCAGTGTGCTCTGTTGTCTTGTGCTTTCCTCAAGTTGGTGCGCCATGATCTCTAATGAAGAGATTTCATGTGCAGCTGCTGATGGTAGTTAAGCACAAAACAAGCACAAAACAACACTCTGAGGGCCCCAAAGAGTAACCATCAAAAGGTAAGGATGGTCGTGGTGGTGCAGTGGCATGTAGATGTGTCTTCAGTGGAGTCCATGCTGGAAGATGGTAGGAGAGAACACTACCTTCTTGGACTTTTCCAAAGGCACTTTCTACTAATGGTACACCCCCTGCAATTCCCATGGTTGTTATTAGTGGAGCAGTTTCTCTTGGCATGCCTTGGTAGATGTCATTCAACCGAAGGACTGACATGTCTGGAAGGTCACAGGTCAGGTTACAGGCTCCTTTGTATAAGTTACTCCTGAAAACATACAACATAACTGACCAGTTAAACAGGCAGTACTGTTTTAATTATCAGAAATGAATGAACACACCTGTGTTCTGTAGCTTTACGCTATAGTGTGTGTTTGTGTGGACAGAAAGAGCAGACACAGAATGTAGCAGAAATATTCAGTTACCCGATTCCTTCAGCCACGCTTCTCTCCTTGGGCCGAGCTGACAACACTACCATCTCATTTGTTGGACCAGGCTTGAAACCCTGTAAGCAAATGTACAATAACTTATTTAAGGATGATGTAGCCTATGTGCGAACCTGTTGAGAATTTATTGAAGTTGTGTGGTCTCTCGCTTTTCCTCATTGACCTGAAGCAGCTTGCCCTCACAGACACCTCTCCTGACTCGTTCTTGTCAGAAACTGAGAAACAGAAATAGCGAGCGTAACGGCATAATGTTAGCTTACGCAAGCATAACAACATAACTTTAATACACTATTTTTATGACTGCCAGCCTGTTTACCTCAAAGAGCAGGAGCTCACATACATTTCACTGCTAATATGTGATTCAACATGATTATATTATATTGTTCGATATTACATTATAAACATTAACGTTATTGCTATGTAACGCTACTCTCGCATAACATCAGAAATGACGTTAACGTTAGGCTAACGGTAACATTGTACTCTTAACTTCATAGTCCTGAATATAGCTGGTTATGTACAGCTTAAATCCTTTTTCCTTTTTGCTTAATGCCGTGGTTGAGTAGGCCTAAATAAGATGGTGTACATCGTTAATAGTGACACGGGGTAAGTCTTGAAGGAGTGTAGAATGTCATTGTTTTGACAGCTCTGACAGACAGCTCATCTGACGACTGGAAGTGATTGGGCTTGCTTGCCGAAAATCAGGAAGATTTACGGGCGTTTATGGGGACGAAAATCCCACTTTTCATGCAGTGCAAGAGCCTAGAGAAGCAGCCCCAATGCACCAACTGGCCACCAGAACATGGGGCCCCAACCCAACTATGCCCAGGACCCTGGATGTGGAAAATGCAGCTTTTAGTTACACAGTCCCTCCGCAAGCCTCCAATCCAGGGAATCTACCTACACCACACCATCAAACCACCATGTATCCTGGTGACCACTCGCATACCATGCCTCCACCTCAATCCACCATCCCGCACACGCACTTGTACCCATCTGACCCACCCCTAAAGACTCCGGTTATTGCCACAGCTAACCCAGGTCTCCCACAGATGACTTATGGTGGACTGATGTGTCTGTTATGCAGACACATCATGTCAAGAATGTGCAGGTGTTTACGGGTAATGCGAATAGCAAGATGCTGGTCGATGACTGGATACGTGATATACAGTATCTCCTGGAGGCCACCCCTCTCCGCTTTTCCACGGTTGTGAGACACCTGAATGGTGAAGCCAGAAAACTGGTCAAAAGGGGGTACATGCCTTTTCCTGATCGCGACAGTAAACTCACCAGGCAGTTCCTAAGAGGACTCAATGACGAGGAGGTGTATGCAAGAATTTCGATGTCGATGAAGCCCAGGCTCTTGAGCTTCAGAGAGCTGTTGAGCTCTTGAGCTACGAAATCCCTCAAGGGAAACTAAAATGTTCCAGTCACAACATAAGTCAAAGAAGATATGCAAAGGTACATGTTACCCCTGAGCCTAGTGCAAATATGAAGGCAGATAAAACAAAACATACATCAGAGTTAACTGATATGGTCAAGAGACTAGCTCTTAACCAAGAGGAACACATGGCCAAGCTGTGTTGCCTAGAATCAAGGATTTCTGCTCCACCCTGACCCCCCACTAAGAACTCAGCCATCTGCAGGAAATGTCGTTCAGGCTGCTAATGTCACATGCTACATGTGTGGGAAGCAAGGACATATAGCCCGGGTCTGCAGAGCAGCGTTTCCAAATCCCAACCTGCGGACCCAGCCGATGACCCCTGTTGAGGGAAGCACGCCTCAGTCATCCCAACATTTAAAACGCCTAGAGCCCATGGTAACCAGGGCAACCATGGGCATGCAGCAAGGTCCCCCAGTGGAGGATGAAAAGGCCAGCGATGAAGAGGACCCTCCCTTAGTGGGTCCCAGGAACGAGGGGGAGGTGGAAGTCAATGGAATGAAGTGCAGGGCGCTCATTGACTCTGGCTCTCAAGTAACGAGTATTACCCATAGGTACTGGCGGAACCACCCCACCCTTAAACAGCAAAAGCTACAGCCCTCCAAAATACCCATAGAGGGTGCTGGAGGTCAGAGAGTGTCCTACTATGGTGTCCTTCGCATCCAACTGAAAGCGCTAGGAAAAGAGTTCAAGGATGTACCAGCTTTTGTTGTTCCTGATTCTGAATATTGCTCCTCCGTCCCTCTGCTTGTAGGGACCAATATCATTCGTGCCTCCAGAATCTACCTCCAAGCATCCTTTGGCCAGCAGTTACTCCATTGGATCAAAGAGAGCCATCCAGAATGGTATGCGGCTCTACAGGAGGTTGAAGGCACTGAATAAAGTAAAACAGATGACATGGTGGGCCCTGCTGTGTATACTGGCCGTAAGATTCGCATCCCCGCAGGAAAGGAAATGGACTTATTGTGTAACATTATCGTCGGCCCACAGAGAAAGACTTACACAGCCCTGAGTGAAGGTCACCCCTCCCTACAACTCCCTCAAAACCTCTTGGTTGCCAAAGTTCTTGTTGGTGTTAAGAGGGGTTCGGCCCCTGTCAGAGTGATGAACCTGTCCCAGCGTGCTTTTACCATCAAGCCACATACACACCTGGCCAATGCTTTTCTCGTGGACAGTGTTGTGGAGTTTGCTGACAAAAAGAAGGGAGGTAATAGTGACAACAAGGCATGCCTGAGCTTTGGTCTCAAGTGGTGACAGGCTGGGGTGTGGACCTTAGTGAAGCAGCGGTGGAAAACGAGCAACAACGCTCTCTCCTTCAAGAGCTTGTGGAAAAGAATGCAGGCGTCTTCCCACAGTATCCAATGGACTATGGACACATAAAAACAGTGCAGCACGAAATCCCTCTGGTGGACTCCAAGCCATTTCGGCTCCCATATCGCAAGATCCCCCCTCTCAGTGGCAGGATGTCAGATGGTTGCTAAAGGAGATGGAGACGGCGGGAGTTATCCGGCCTAGCAGGAGCCCATATGCGTCACCTGTAGTGATTGTGACCAAGAAGGATGGGTCACTAAGGCTATGCATCGACTATAGGAAGATCAACTCCTGCAGCACAAGAGATGCTTTCCCTCTGCCTAGGATAGAAGAGGCACTGGGAGCTCTGGGACAAGCAAAGTACTTTCCCACTCTCGAGCTCACATCTGGTTACTGGCAGGTGGAAGTGGTGGAGCATGACAGACACAAGACAGCATTCAGCACTCACCACACACGCTCGTTTGAAGCCAACAGAATGCCATTTGGGCTGCAGAACACTCCTTCCACTTTTCAGAGACTCATGACCTGCTGCTTTGGTGATCTTTACCCACCTCCTGATTTATCTGGATGACCTCATTATTTTCTCAAAATCATTTGATGAGCATCTACAGAGGCTACAGATGGTGTTTGATCAGCTCGGCATGGTTTGAAGTTGAAGCCCTCCAAGTGGCAGCTTGTGAGAAAGGAGGTGCAATATTTGGGTCACTTCGTGTCTGCTGAGGGAATTAGGACAGACCCAGAGAAGATCAGCAGAGTCAAGGACTGGCCAAGGCCCACAAATCGTAAAGAAGTCCTGCAGTTCTTGGGATTTGCTGGGTACTATCTTCTCCGGGAACCATCACCTTATCGTGGTGGAGAGGTTTGTGTGTCCCTATGAACCTGAGGGCTGTGTTGTCTGGAGCTTTGTGCTCCTGGTAGGGTCTCCCAAGGCAAAGTGGTCTCAGGTGAGGGGCCAGACAGAATGGTTCAAAAATCCTATGAAACATCGAGGAAGGGATGAAGTGACCCTGCCCGGAGGAAGCCCGGGGCCCCCGTCTGGAGCCAGGCCCAGATGGAGGGCTCGTCAGCGAGCGTCTGGTGGCCGGGTTTGCCACAGAGCCCGGCCGGGCACAGCCCGAAAAAGCTACTTGGCAGACATCTCTCCATCCCATGGGCCCACCACCTGTGGGAGGAACCGCTGGGGTCGGGTGCGCTGCCACATGGGTGGCAGTGAAGGTCAGGGGCCTCGACGGACCAGACCCGGGCAGCAAACGCTGGCTCTGGGGACGTGGAATGTCACCTCTCTGTGGGGGAAGGAGCCGGAACTTGTGCGGGAGGTGGAGCGCTACCGGTTAGATCTGGTGGGGCTTACCTCTACGCACAGTTTTGGTTCTGGAACCATACTCCTGGATAGGGGTTGGACTCTTTTCTTCTCCGGAGTTGCCCAGGGTGTGAGGCGCCGGGCGGGTGTGGGGATACTCACAAGCCCCCGGCTGAGCGCTGCTACGTTGGAGTTTAACCCGGTGGACGAGAGGGTCGCCTCCCTACGCCTGCGGGTTGTGGGGGGAAAAACTGACTGTTGTTTGTGCATATGCACCGAACAAGAGTTCGGAGTATTCGGCCTTCTTGGAGACCTTGAGTGGAGTCCTGCATGGGGCTCCAGTCGGGGACTCCATAGTTCTGCTGGGGGACTTCAACGCGCACGTGGGTAATGATGGAGACACATGGAGAGACGTGATTGGGAGGAACGGCCTCCTGATCTAAACCAGAGTGGTTGTTTGTTGTTGGACTTCTGTGCTAGTCATGGATTGTCTATAACGAACACCATGTTCGAACATAGGGATGCTCATAAGTGTACTTGGTACCAGAGCACCCTAGGCCAAAGGTCAATGATCGATTTTATAATCATTTCATCTGATCTGAGGCCGTATGTTTTGGACACTCGGGTGAAGAGAGGGGCGGAGCTGTCAACCGATCACCATCTGGTGGTGAGTTGGGTCAGGGGGTGGGGGAAGACTCTGGACAGACCTGGTAAGCCCAAACGGGTAGTGCGGGTAAATTGGGAACGTCTGGAGGAGGCCCCTGTCCGACAGACTTTAAACTCACACCTCCCTGTGGAGGCTGGGGGCATTGAACCCGAGTGGACAATGTTCAAAGTTTCCATTGCTGAAGCTGTGGTGAGGAGCTGTGGTCTTAGGTGCCTCAAGGGGCGGTAACCCACAAACACCGTGGTGGACACCGGAGGCAGTTGCAAGGGACCGAAGGGCTGCAGCCTCTGCCGTGAAAGAGGCAAAGCAGCGTGTGTGGGAGAAGTTCGGAGAAGGACTTTAGGTCGGCACCAAGGTACTTCTGGAAAACCGTTCGCCACCTCAGGAGGGGGAAGCGGCGAACCATCGAAGCTGTGTACAGTAAGGATGGGACGCTGTTGACCTCAACTGAGGAGGTAATAGGGCGGTGGAAGGAGCACTTTGAGGAACTCCTAAATCCGACTAATACGCCCTCTATGGTAGAGGCAGAGCTGGAGGATGAGGGGGGATTGGCATCAATTTCCCTGATGGAAGTTGCTGAGGTAGTTAAACAACTCCACAGTGGCAAAGCCCCAGGAATTGATGAGATCCGTCCAGAAATGCTTAAAGCTCTGGGTGTGGAGGGGTTGTCTTGGTTGACACGCCTCTTCAACATTGCGTGGAAGTCTGGGACGGTGCCTAAGGAGTGGCAGACCGGGGTGGTGATTCCCCTTTTTAAAAAGGGGGACCAGAGGGTGTGTGCCAATTACAGGGGTATCACACTTCTCAGCCTCCCCGGTAAAGTCTACTCCAAGGTGCTGGAAAGGAGGGTTCGGTCGATAGTCGAATCTCAGGTTGAAGAGGAACAATGCGGATTCCGTCCTGGTCGTGGAACAACGGACCAGATCTTTACTCTCGCAAGGATCCTGGAGGGAGCCTGGGAGTATGCCCAATCAGTCTACATGTGTTTTGTGGATCTGGAGAAGGCGTATGACCGGGTGCCCCGGGAGATACTGTGGGAGGTGCTGCGGGAGTACGGGGTGAGGGGGTCCCTTCTCAGGGCCATCCAATCTCTGTACGACCAAAGCAAGAGCTGTGTCCGGGTTCTCGGCAGTAAGTCGGACTCTTTCAGGTGAGAGTTGGCCTCCGCCAGGGCTGCGCTTTGTCACCAATCCTGTTTGTAGTATTTATGGACAGGATATCGAGGCGTAGTCGGGGTGGAGAGGGGTTGTAGTTCGGTGGGCTGGGGATCTCATCGCTGCTTTTTGCAGATGATGTGGTCCTGATGGCATCATCGGCCTGTGACCTTCAGCACTCACTGGATCGGTTCGCAGCCGAGTGTGAAGCGGTTGGGATGAGGATCAGCACCTCTAAATCGGAGGCCATGGTTCTCAGCAGGAAACCGATGGAGTGCCTTCTCCAGGTAGGGAATGAGTCCTTACCCCAAGTGAAGGAGTTCAAGTACCTTGGGGTCTTGTTTGCGAGTGAGGGGACAATGGAGCGGGAGATTGGTCAGAGAATCGGCACAGCAGGTGCGGTATTACATTCAATTTATCGCACCGTTGTGACGAAAAGAAAGCTGAGCCAGAAGGCAAAGCTCTCAATCTACCGGTCAGTTTTTGTTCCTACCCTCACCTATGGTCATGAAGGCTGGGTCATGACCGAAAGAACAAGATCCAGGGTACAGTATGGGTGGGGTAGTGCAAATTGTCCAGTAGGTATCCTGATTCCCTGGATTGGGGGCTTGCGGAGGGACTGTGTAACTAAAAGCTTCATTTGCCACATCCAGGGTCCTGGGCATGGTTGGGTTGGGGCCCCATGTTCTGGTGGCCGGTTGGTGCATTAGGGCTGCTTCTCTAGGCTCTTGCACTACATGAAAAGTGGGATTTTTGTCCCCACTAAGCCGGGATGCAGAGCCTAGCCTACAGCATAGCCTATGTCAGCCGAGGCTTTAGCCCAGGAGAGACAAGGTATCTTGCCCATAAACTTGAGTTCCTTGCCCTGAAGTGGGCCGTGACAGATAAATTCTATGACCATCTCTACGGGCGTAAATTTTCTGTCCAGACAGAAAACAACCCTCTCAAGTATGTGATGACTTCAGCAAAGCTGGATGCGATGGGTCAGCAATGGGTGTTGCGTCTGTCTGCATTCGATTTCGACATCCAGTATAAAACGGGCCAGAGCAGCTCAAATGCTGATGCCCTCTCCCACTTGTCCTACCAGGAAGTCACACATGTCTTACAATCCTGTCCTCAGCAGGTGAGGGTCTGTGGCCCACAGCATGAGGAGACACAGACCACGTGGCTGCCCCCGAGGGTCCCAAACTTTGTCCAGCCCTGGAGTCTAGTGAGCCTTATAGGGATGTAGGGACAGAGTCACTCCCTGCCATGACGAAACAGGAGATTTGTGCAGGGCAGAAGGAAGATCCAGTGATTGGTCCAGTCTTGCACTTCAGGAGCCGGAACCCGGTGAGAGGGTCAGAGGTGGAGGGCAAGTGGGCACGTCAGTCAAAACCGCTTTCCATGATGACTCAGGGCACATGGGATTTGAGAGGACATAGCAGATGACAAAAGAAAGATTTTACTGGCCAAGAATGTTCCAGGAAATCAAAGCTTGGTGTCAGCAGTGTGAAAGGTGCTGCCTCAGAAAGACCCCTACTGCAGGCCTCAGGGCTCCTCTGGTCAGCATCCACAGCAGCGCACCCATGGAGCTTATATGTGTGGACTTTTTGACTCTGGAAAAATCCAAAGGGGGTATAGAAAATGTGCTCATTGTTACTGACCACTTCTCTCGCTATGCACAGGCCTACCCCACAAAGGACCAAAAAGCCAAGACAGTGGCTAAGGTGCTGTGGAGAAACTTCTCTGCCGGTTTGGTTTCGCTGCAAAATTGCATGCAGACCAATGGCACAATTTTGAAAGTGCTATTGTAAAGGAGTTATGTAAGTGCACTGGCATCACTAAGACCCACACCACCCCATACCACCCCCAGGGAAATGGGACCACTGAGAGGTTTAACAGGACATTGTTGAACATGCTGGGGACACTAGAGCCGCACTTGAAGCTCCGCTGGCATGAGTATGTGGACGCCATGACACATGCATACAACTGCACATGCCATGATTTGACTGGGTACACACCATACTATCTAATGTTTGGTAGACACCCCAGGCTTCCTGTGGACCTGATTTTTGGGCTCTCTACAAATAATGAGCTAAGTGAATACAGTGATTATGTCCAGACTCTGCATGACTGTCTGTCTAAGGCTTATGCTCAGGCCAACCAGATGTCTTGGCACGCTAAGGAACAGCAGACAAAGTACTATGACCTAAAAGCAGGGAGTCAAGTCTTCAGCCCAGGGGATAGAGTCCTAGTCAAAGTCTGTCATGTTGAGGGACGGCAGAAATTGAGAGATAAATGGGAGTCCCGCCCATACATTGTGGTGAAAAAGCAACCTAACATCCCGGTGTATGTGGTACGACAAGAGGATGTAGAAACGGAAAAAGTGATCCACCGCAACCTCCTTACACAATGCATGTTTCTCCCAGTGGAGCATGTTGGTGAAACGGTAAGAGAGGAGTCTGAGCCGGATACAGATGTAAGAGATACAGATACAGAGTCAGATATGGCAGAGGACGATATGGGGGGGAAGTGTGGACAGAGTTTTACCTGGGACATCAAACAGACAGGACGAGCACACAAGCACAGAGGATGTGGACATGTGGACAAGGGAAATGAGTAGAGGGGAGGAAAATGAGACTGACAGTGGCGACAACTTTCCTCAGGGTCCCAGTTCTCCTAGGAGAAATCCACCAAGGAATCGGTGTCCCCCAAGGAAACTATCTTGTGAGTCACAAGTTGTGATGACAGAAAGTGATCAGAAGTAAATAAAGGGTCAAAACAAGAAGAGCAGCAGACCTTAAGTGAAACAGCAGTCGTAGTACATACGCTTGAGGGGCAGCTACACACACACACACAGACACACACAGACACACACAGACACACACAGACACGTCAAACCTCTGTTGTAAGTTGTTTGGAGTTCCCTTATATATGTTTAATGGGTGGTCTTGTACTTAGTTTGGTCTGATGGCTGGGATGCCATCAGTTAAAGAAGGGGAAGATGTAAGGTAGTAGTCTTAAGTAGGCCACTAGGCGGCACTGTTGCCATTACTATGACAGATGCAGTTCAGCAATTTTCGCTTTTTTGTACCTTACGAGACACCGTAGTTTACACTTGATCTGTGTAGGCTGCCATGTTTGTTTAAAACTGTATGTCCTACATTAAGGTAAGCAGCTTCATCGGTGGTGTATACTATAAAAGTGTAAATATCTACATTGATAACCACCCACTCAGCTCATTTGTTCACATGTTGCTTATTTAAGTGTGGAGTTACCATTTGTAGGGTCAAGTACTGCAAATTAGTTTTTATTTACTGGTGTACAAATTGATTTGGGGTTAAGCTATTGTGGCTAGCCGGTGGGCTAACGTTAGCTGAGTGATGAATCAGCATTTGAGATTACTTGGTGGTTTATTTAATAATTCATTGTTATGTGGAAAATCTATTCTTGTTAGAGTGCTATATTTAATTTAATTTTAATTTATTTTTATACTGTATTATTTTTAACGTTAGAAATAAATCCACAAAACAATCTATGTCTAAAAAACTGTAATCCCTCACTAAGGGATGAGTAGTACAGCCTTTTTCAGTTTAGTGTGAGATTTATGTTTAAAAAAAAAGTGTTATTTATTCCAATAACACCAAAAGTTATTGAAATATTGAGCATTAAACACTTCATTTCCTATATTCTGGTGAATTTTTATGGACATATTTCTACATTTTTCTGAATCAATGTATGCTGCAAATATCTTTATGTAAAGAGAAACAGATTACAATCCAAATATAAAAACATAATGGAAAATATTGTAGTAAGGCTCTCAGGCATTCTGTATTGCTTTCAACTATTTATTCTCCTTTGGATCGACTTTTCTAATTATATCTGAGTCAGCACATATGTAGCCTAGGCATAATTTAGTCTTCCCTCCTGTTTTGCGTCTTTTGTTGGGGAAGTAACCTCCTTAAACGTGCATATGACAATTATTCACCTCATTAATTCATACTGTAATATTTCAGATGCTTGAGCAAGATTTCTGCTCATGTCCAAAACTTTGTGCACATTCAAAATACAGTATATCTGTGTTCTGAGATTTGGAGGAGTCGTGATATTTTGAGAAAAATAAAGTTATAATAGGCTATTACAAGAATAAAGTCACTATATTTCAGAAAATAAAACTATACCTGCACCATAGTCTGCTGTGCAACATGTGATTGCTCTGCTGATACGGTAGATCTCAGACTTTCTGACAGACACAGAGCCCCGTTTGGGACTCTGGTCTCTGACTGAGACAAATAGTTTAGCTAGGGAAGTGGCTGAACGCTGCTATACATCGGAGGTGGAAAACCGGAACTACGGCAGAAATACACGGAGCACAAATACAACACATCTGTCGCAGCATGCCCACAGCTGAGCGCATCCATAAACCTGAAGCTGCACAGCTTTTTACAGAGAGAGTGGACACTAACCAATGCACAGGTCTGCTTCAGAGCTCCGTGTGTTTGAGTCTGAACCTGTAGACTGGAAACGTCACGTCACAGGAACTTTGAATTAAATTGTTAGTATTGCGCTCCTAAACTTTGTGTTGATGGCATCAATGTATTAGACTGATTTGGCTATGATTCCTCCGAAAACTTCACCTTTCACAGCTTTCCTCACTTAGAGACGGCGATAGCAACAAATACAGCACGGTTGGACCCCGCACGTAGCTGCCCGTTCTATTCACTTCGGAAAAATAAACTGGACAAAGTTACATTCAGGACTACACTCAAAACATTCGGGGCTGAAGCCCCGGCAAAATCAGCTGACGCCGCTCCTGGTGTAAACCGGGACATTTTAGTGTCCCGACAGGCTTTTTGTCGGGACTCGGGACACCCAATTCAAAATCGGGACTGTCCCGGTCAAACCGAGACGTCTGGTCACCCTAGGGATGAGGGAACCAGCCTTCTCTGTGACAATAAAACCTGATGTCTCAGCCACAATCCTCAACCCAGCGTCCCATGCCCCCTTCTCTCTGCACGTCACCCATAACATCTAACACCACACAATGCAGAGTTTCGCAGCAGTGCCGAGGGGTACCGCCAGGCGGCAGACACACAGAGGGACTGGGTTACAATAATAATAATGGTTATGTTTTGAAAACGTTTTTCCCCAGTAAAAACAAACTCTGTCCGAATATGACACAAGGCTAACATTAACTGCTTAAACATCAATAGTATTAAGCTAGGTATCAGAAAGTTAGCAAAACTAACGTTAACACTCACAAAATGGAACAGGTCAAAAAGACGGTTTCCGGACAATTAACTAGTAACTTACGTTAACGTTACAAAGGAAAATTGGCGATGGTTGTTAATCGTTAAAGTGACAACACACGTCAGTTACAATGCTCTCATGGCTGACACACTTCAACCAACTAAACTATAGTTAGGTGACCTAGCGAACGACAGAAGGAATACAAACAGACACTGCAGTTTACAGTATTACACATTAATACAGTGAAACGGCTAACGTTAAGTTAGCTAACGTTAACGTTACAGACAAAGAAAGGAAAAGCTAACGTTAAGCTCGAGAGGCTTTGAGAAATATATATTATGTGCTTAATGTCCTGCATATTGTTACGAGGCAGGAGATAATAGGACCCAAATGCAGGGAGAGGCAGGCAGGCAGGAGATGGTTGGAGCTCAGGGATTTATTAATAACCAAAAAATGGCAGCACAGGAAAAACACAACGAAAAACTCTGAGGGAAAACTTACAAAAACTAAAGCAGGGAGGAATCCAAAACAAAGGCCCAGGCTCCACACGCAGACAGGATACAGGAACAACGGGAACAAACTGACAGCACAGGGACACAAACAGACACAAAATGATCTGACAAGAGACAAAGGGAACACAGAGGTTAAATACATGAGGTAATGAGCAAATGAGGGACAGGTGATATAGCAGGTGAAACACATCAGGGCGGGGCAGGACAATCAGACAAGGCGGGAAAACATAGAAAGCAAAACTAGACAAGACAAGGCAGAAAATGGACTATCACAATAAAACAGAAAACAGAACATAATACAGAAAACAGGAAAACTAACTCAATACACAGGGTAACACAAAATCAATATACAGAACAGGAAACAGCAACAGAAATATACAAAAAGGCAACAGAAAGGTCCAAAAGCACAACAGAACCCCCTCCTCAAGGGGCGGATTCCTCTGGGCCCCAGTGAAAAAGTTGTTTATCTGACTGATGACAGTGAAAAAAGTACTGACATGTTCAGATGATTCACAGCACAAAGCACTACATTCAGTCTGTGGGAATTACAGTGTACATACACAGCTTTGGGAAATGTCTCTTTCAAGATAGCTTGAACGCCTCCTCTGTGCCCAGACATGAGCCAAGGTCCAATCCAAGTGGTTCTAGGATTTCAAGGATCCTCTGTGTTTTGACAAAGCCCAGCGCTCGTTCTTTGATTGTCCCACTATGGATAAATCGAACACAGACAGCAACTAGCTCGCGTTTCGAAACATATTTCATATGTGGGCCTTTGCTGTTCTTGCATCTCAGTTGTTATCTTCCTGAGTGAAGCGGCAGCCTCAAACAGATCGTCCTGAATGTGGTGGGACATGAGTGTGGCATTTCGTGGCAGTTCAACAAGTCTGTTTTTTTATTTCTGAATCATACTTCGATATGAACTTGAATAGCTCCAAAAAATGTCCCATATTTAACACTTCCTGTGTTTCCCGGTGCCCTCTCAGGGGTATCTCCATTTTGGCATACTGCATGACAACATCCAGCACAACTTTGACGTGCTGTCGATTACGTTCAGTGAACGAAATGGAATCTCCGTGCATCTGATTTAATACAGTCTGCCTTGTCTCATACTGCCTTGGTGCGCATGACTTTGTTTGTAGGAGAGTAATTAATTAATTAATAAAAGTGCAGAAGCATGCCTGATGCTTCTCACAGACCTTCCTGATACGTTTCCAATTTTTGAAAACCTCTTTAGTAAAAGTCGCCTCAGTGTGCTGTTCAGGAAAATGCCTACAGGCTTTACAAAAAATCAAGTCTTTTGACTAGCTATATTCAATCCAGTTGAACCTTTCATACCACTTGGCGTTGAAGCTTCTATATTTCCCATCAATTATGGTACTCGGGAATGCCTGTAGATGAGGTTGGGTAGCAGGTTCCCCCAGAGCTGACAGATCCAACGGTGCAATCAAGGGTGGCAGTGATTGTCGATTAGCCAAGGGAGTGGCTTGCCGCCCAGGCGCGGAGCTGTGGCAATGCTGCCGGTTAGTATCACTGGAGGTTGTTGGTTCGGAGTTCATCTCCGCTCCATTCTCAGAGCCAGCAGTTGTTCCATTACGATCCACAGACTGGTCCTCCAAATCATTCTTGTTCTCAATACGAGGTTTTTAAAAAATTGAGTGAGTGCAAGTTGTTTAGCCATACTAAAGCAAAATCAAGATACCATGACACTTCTAGCTAGCGAACATTATTGTCCGATTGCAATAGTGCTACATTGATGTTGCATTAACACACTTAACTTTGAATTTCTGATTTGGCGGGCCAGCTGTCAATGTGGAATGAAAACACACCAACACACTTGACTTTGAATTTCTGATTGGGCAGGCCAGCTGTCAATGTAGGCGGGCCCAGGCCCGTCCAGGCCCGCCCACAGCTCCGCACCTGCTCCACAGTGTCATAAAATGTTTTTAACAGAGTCCTGCACACACTTTTAAGGACCGCAGTCTCCTCAGCAGGTTGAGACGACTTTGGCCCTTTTTGTACAGGACGTCTGTGTTTTTGGACCAGTCCAGTTTATTGTTGAGGTGAACACCCAGGTATTTGTATGTCTCCACCTTTTTGATGTCGACACCCTCGTAGTCCGAGGCGGCCTCCACAGAAGTCAACCACCATCTCCTTTGTCTTGCTGGTGTAACAGGGTTTACATATTATGCCATTCCACTTGCCATTATCTTTATTTAATAGCATTTCAGAATTATTGGCTCAAGGGCGCCCCCTCTCTGCAGTAGTTAAATGCCACTGGCTGTTGTGTATTCATTGCCAGTTATGAGAGACGTGCCCAAGGTGAGTTGCCGAGTGCAGCACGGAGTACAGATATTGTGTATTTATGTCTGCATATTCATTGTATGAACGTATGCGCACTGTGATTTATGACCAGATTAATAATAAGAGTTACAAGTGAATTGTTGTCAGAGCTGTATAGTTACGAAGTAGAACTACTTCACTACTCTACTTAAGTACTAAAAGGCTGTATCTGTACTGTTGTGAATTCCTCACGCTACGGAGACTGTGTAGGTTAATGTGTGTATGTTAGTTACGTACGCTAATTATCTAAAAAACTAATCGTGTTTCTTTTCATTACGGTCGCCCGTTCAGAAGTCATAGACGATGTAAGTTTGTACTCTTTCTATTTAGCTATTGTTGCAGCAGATGAAGCTGTTCCTGAGTTGTTTGAGTCTGCAGTGAGTCCTGAATGTTAACCGTTTGACCCTGTGATGTGAAGCTGTTAGTTTATCTGTACTTTGTGATAACTTTTTTGGGGGCTTTAATCGTTACTGTGCTGGAGAGGATGTTTATTTTACTTGCACAGTGTGATAATTGTACATTTTATTTCAGTATTTGTTAATATTTGTTATTTTTAATATAATTAATATTTGTTAATTCCTTTGGCTACAGCCTTGGCTAAACATTTGATATAATATAAACAATATGATATTCAAACTTTTGACTGCTTTCTTGAATAACTAAACTTTCAGTACTTGAGTAGTACATTTTAAAATAAACTACTTGCAATACTTAAGTACAAAACATTTTGAATACTTTAGTACTTCTACTTAAGTGTTGTGCTTAAAGAGCACTTCTACTTCTACTCAAGTCACTTTTTTAATAGAGCACTTGTACTTTTACTCAAGTATGGGTCTCTAGTACTTTATACACGTCTGACTGTTGTACCTTTTTCAAGTGCCAGAATGTTAAAATAGCGGCATAATGCACTTTCTAGCTAGCTAACATAACATGTTATTCTTTTGTAGTGTAAGCTACTATAAGCCAACTGTATGACTGACCAGTACATACTTTGTTCCTACTGATAATAAATGGGCCCATCGTGGCATAAAGAGCCACTAGCCTCCCGCTCGTCATTCGTCATTCTACACACAACGCAGATTCGAGGGGGTTGCTCAAACCAGCCAGTCATAGAAGTGCGACTGAGTGTGGTTACATTGGTGTCGTGACCCGAGCTTCATGTTGCAGCGGGAGAGAGAGGACGACCATTTCCCAGAGGCTTCGGATTGGAGGTGGTCGTGGAGCTGCGCAGAGTCTTTCCATGTGCTCAGCGGATCATCTTCTGCTACAGTAGAACGTTTAGCCACTAGGTGGCAGTGTTGTTATGTGAAACATGAATTAAAACTGAAATAAACTAGGGGGTGAATTAGGTTTAATCTCTGTGTGGGGCTGATGTCAAGAGAGTAGCTAATTGTTTTTCTTTTATTCATTTCTTTATGTGATTTTGGTTGGGTTAATATCTGTGGAGGTTGAGTTTGGATACTGTTTGGAAGATTTGTCCGGCTCATAGAATTTTCCTCCCGTCCTTAATGAAGCATTGGGTTTAAGCCATTATTATTTTTGATTGACAGCTCAACGTCATTGTTTGTGTTTTTTTTTTTTGCCCCATTCTCTTTTTTCCCCTTCTTTTTCTTCTCTTCTCCTGTTTAGTACTCATATTGTGATAACAGGGCCTCAGTAGTCATTTGGTGATTGAGCCATGGCGAGTGGTACTGACTTTGGGAGGGGAAGGGGATCGCTGACATTCACTCCAGTACCCAGATTTGACAGGGATAGGCCTGGATTTTTGTTGGCCCCAGATTCTTCTACTCCTAAACCTAGCTTTGATGAGTTTGTGACTGACGGTAACACCACTAATGGACGCCCTCGAGGTAGTTCACACTCTAATAATTTGGTGGGTGAAGGTGTATCTGACAAATTTTTGGCAGGTATAGCGTCGCAAATTGGGCTCTCCATAGCTGAAAGCATAGCATCTTGCATTGAGTCATGTTTAGGGGTGGGGCCTAGTGTGATTGGGACTGTGGGCAACGCGTTAGCAGATCCTTCACTGTTAAATGTAGTTGTCAGGTCGGAAGTTAGAGAACCTGCGAGTTTGAAGGGGATGGTCACGACACACATACAGTTCAGGAGCGGGAGTCTGTAATGGTGTCGTATATGAGAAAGAGGGGGATTCCTGTAGGAGAACAAGCTGAGGAGGTGCTAAGTAAGCTTGGGGGGAGGGCACGTGAGGTTGTTAGGGTAGGCATACGTAGCAGACCATCACTATCTCTATCGGGAGGCCCAGACCCCATCTTTGAAATATTAAAGCAGCACTTTAGTGACACAGTCTCTTCTGGTATGCCACTAGCTGATGTCTATGCCACAATGCCCGGCTCAGGTGAACACCCTTTGACTACTGGCTGAGGTTAAACAGAGCTATGGAGGTGACTGAGGACTGTTTTAGGACGCAGAATAAGACCTTTGATAATCTGTCGCGTGACCTGACTGCCATGTTCATACGTCACTGCCCCGACCCAGAGTTGTCCCTCATATTCAAGTGCAAGCCTCTACAACAATGAACAGTCACTGATGTGCACGAGAAACTTGTTAACACAGCAGAGATCAAAAACATGCATCGAGGTTGAGATTGACCACTGTCATAACTTCACAGCAACAGGGTGTGGACTCCTCTGTGCCTCATGTGATGCCTGATGGTCAGCGTGTCGTAGCATCACCAGCTCCACACCATCTCCAGGGCAGCAGGCTGAGCGGTCCGCTGATCGCCTCGATCACATAATAGCTATGCTGGAGCGTGTTCTGGAACAGCGGCCATGGTGATGGGGTGATGTGCGTGCTCGCCAAAATCAGATGGACAAAATCAAACCTTCTGTGCCCTGTGGCATTTGTGGGGATGTCGGACATAATACACATTACCACTGTAGAGCCAATCGCCTATGCTTTGTCTGCTATGCACCTGACCATACACATGCTCAGTGTCCTAGAGCTGGGGCTGCCAAGTTCAACGGCCCCAGACCCGCATCTCAGCAAGAGGAAAACTAGATGGCCTGCATGTGGTGGGGGGCAAATGCTAGGCCTGTGTGGGATCCCCCTGAAATTGATGATAACGAGGACTTGGAGTCCGTCTACCTGAGTGTGTGTGTGAGGAGAGACAACTGGGACGCAGACCCATCCTCCAAACAAACATACACAGATTGAAACCACATGATGAACTGTTCTATGAAAATGTGATCTTGGCGGGGAAAGTGTCAGTCAAAGCTATGCTTGACAGTGGGTCAATGGCCTGCACGCTGAGTTCGAGTGTCATGCCACAGTTGTTACAGCAAGCAGTGTTAATGAATCCCAGCTTGAAACCCACAGATGTCGTTCTGATAGGATGTGGTGGCTCAAAGACAATACCATTAGGTTTGTGTGACCTGGAATTGGAAGTCTGTGGTTGTAAGGTCATCATGCCTATGCTAGTGGTTAAGGGGCAGAGTGACAACCTGATCATTGGGAGCAACCTGTTGAGATATCTGGTCCATAACCTGAAGCTGGAAAGGGGTTTCCTGGAATACCGGTCCACCACACCCAGTAGCGAATCTGACCAGCGGAAACAGTTGTTGAGTTTGATGGCTGGAGTCAAGTGTCTGACGTCCCTGACAAGTTTGGCACTGTCAAAATAAAGAGGGCTATCACCCTAGAGCCTATGACTGAGCACTTGGTCTGGGGCAAGCTGCAGCGAGTTAGTGGCGTGACAGCAGGCAGCACAGTTATGATGGAGCCTACAAGCGCAAGAGCAAGGCCAAGATCAGTCATAGTCGGAAGAACTGTGGCATTGCTGAGTGGTGATGGGTGGCTGCCGCTAAAAGTGATAAACCCCTCTGCCAAGTCCGTCACTCTTAAACGGAACGCTAAGCTGGCCGACGTGTATCAATGTGTGGGGCTGGACAGTTTCAGCAGTCCCATAGTGGCCAGCAAATCTAAACTTAGCATGCAGCAAACTGTACAGCTGCCGACAGCCAGCTCCGTCTGTTGCCATGAGGAACAGAGCCTAACTACAGAGGTCTCCAGTCTACCTGACCATCCTTTGCCGAAGATACCAAGTGGTCAGACTGATCCACTCCATTCAGTGTTGCATGAAATGGAATTGTCTGACATAAACATAGACTCCTGTGAAGCGTCATCGGCTGGCAAAGAGAGACTAGTCAATCTCATAGCTGAGTATCAGTCCATCTTCTCCAGGGGCAAGTTGGATTGTGGCAGGGCTACAGGTTGTCTCCACCGGATTCGACTCGATGAAAAACCCTTTCGGTTGCCGTGCCGACGCATGCCACCCACTCACTATGAAAAGCTCAAGCAAGTTTTGGATGAGATGGAGGAGAGGGAAATCATTAGGAAGTCCAGCAGCGAGTATGCTTCACCCTTAGTGCTCGTCTGATAAAAGAAATTATCATGGAGAAATGTATTGCCACTGTTCTTTTAATTTAAAGTTCATTCACATGCATGACACATCTGCGGAGAGACGGTGACCAAATGTCTTTCACTGACATTTTAATGTGTTACTCAGAAGATAATTGCATTCTTTGAATGATTGAACTTCTCATCAAGGAGCTGATGGCTAAACTAGGCTGTAAAATAGTATTTGCAGTTGAATCAAGCATGGGAGTAAAATAGAAATGAGATGAGTGTTAGTTTGGAATGGAAGTTAATCTGACACTATTTCTTTTAAGAAATGTCAGGTTAACTTTCTCTGTAAAACAACCTAAATGACCAAATCAAGTCATTGCGCTTTATTGACATGTTAGTTATATGGACATGTGGAAAATATGGTTGAAAATTCACAGTGCATGAATACATTTATTCTATACATTGGCTATGCATTGCCCCCCAAAATGTATGCAATCTTTACATCTTCAAAACACTGAAAGGAGGGACTGATGACTTTAAACCCAGTATTTTTTAACCTTAGGTCATGTTTGTATTCAGCTTATGGTTAACCCATAGACTGTAATAATAATAAAAATACCGTAGTAATAATAATAATAATAATAATAATAATATACAGTCTATGGTTTACCTGTGTATATAGAATGGGAGTAGTTAAAACAAATGTGGGGTGACCTCAAGCTCACCCAGTAAGAGCATTTGCCCCATGTTAGCAAAGTCCTGCAGCAGCATAGGGTTAGAATCCAACCTGCTGCCCTTTGCTGTGTGTCATCCCCCATCTCTCTCCTCCTTTCATGTCTATCCACTTTCAAATAAAGAGAAAAGCCCCAAATAATAATCTTAAATTTTTTTGTTGTTGTTTTGTTTCTTGGAAGTTTGCCCCACAACTCCACTTATTTCAATAAGCAGTCCCAAAAACAAAAAGTCAGATTCAGCCCAATTTTACACGTCCCACAATGTCCCAGATTCTCTTTTATTCATGCATAGTGCACCTGTTTTAGGAATTCTAATGAATAATTTGATAACCAAGACTGTTAATATTATTATATTATATTAATATTAGCCAAATGTTTGATGGAATATGTTTCAGTAATGCAATCTTCTACCATATTTACACATGCTATAAGTTGAAGAAATAATGCCTCCAGGAAAGCAAAACGTTGCACATCCTTTCTGTGTGTATGAATATTTAATACATGTTAAATATGGAGCCACTGCCTGTTCATATGTGATTATTCAATGCTTAAGAACATCAGGAGAGCTGAGGGAAACCTACCAAGCCAAACGTAGACGTCATACCACCCTTATCAGCTGAGACCAGTCTCATAGAGCAAGATGTTTCACCACCCAAATATCACCTACCATCCAGTCATACACAACTTACTGGGTGTCACATCTATCTGACACTCAGTCAACGAACAGGTGGAGGGAAGAGATATACTATGTTTTGAAGATAATAGTGCAAGCCTGCCTCATCCCCACAGATGTCTTAGAGTTTAACACCTAAGCAGACAAGCGCAGCATTCAAATGACTTCTAGGACTTTAAGCCTAATATGATTTACTTTGTGTTTTTGTACACAACTCGAGACAAAAGGAAGATGAGGTAAGAACACAATAATACGACTAATATAAATCTGAAATGGTTCAATACATTGAGTTTTCCTCTTTTTTTCTGCTAATTTTATATCATTCCTAGCCTGATCTCATGGCCAGTTCTGAATTTGTAATATGGATACATATCAATCAACAGACCATGGTAAGTTTATTTTATTCCTCAAAATGATTTTGTTTGCTTCTCAGCAAATAACCATAAATGTATTCTTATACCATGCATTATTACATTGTAAACATGCTGTTCAATTTTCTGCCACTGTGTTTAAATATACTGCAAGTATTGTTCTGCAAAACATGTTGCCTTTGGGTGATGCATCAGCTTTTGCATGTTTGAAAGATTAGGTCTTAGCCTTTTGTATGTATTTTTAAGCAAAAAACCTACCGTTAAAAACAGAAAGAACACAGTTAAGGGAAGACACCACAGGTGAATACGATAAAATATTTGAATTAACAGATATCACCATGAAACTTCCCCAGTTGATTGACAAATATTATTTTGTAGTACAAGTTTTCTGAAATTCTATGTTTAAATATGCAAATGATGCATTATCTTACTAAATAGGCTATGCGCTAATTTATATACATCCAGAACAGAAATGTGAATGTTGGATAAAGCCGGGCTTGTTTCATGTTGTTGATATATTAGAGTCAAAGTTTTTACAGAGGGAAATTTGGATCTCTTTTTATCACTCCATAAATCAGAAAGTAGGCTACTGTCAACAGCCATAAAAAAATCTATCAACAAATTAACAAACTTCTCTGTAAAATCCTTCAAAATACAGAAAGGAATTAAACGAAATGAAGCAAAGTTTGGTGCTATGTAGGTGCTACTTAAGTTGAGATTTCTGGCTCAGTGTCTGACAAAAAAATGTCTTTTAAATTCAGCATTGTGAAATTCCCTACATTCTGCAAGACACTACATGTGTGTGGGGTAAAACACTCAACTTCCTTAGTTGATTACTGACATTAAGACTATTATTTTTTTGTATTACAAGTTTTCTGAAATCTTTTGCAAATATATGCAAATGATGCATTATCTAATGGCAACTTTTAACGAATGTAGGAGAAGTCTACAGACGGAAATAGACAAAGTGTAGTAAAATAAACACCTAAATGCATATTTTGGATATAGGTTTTCCACTAATCTGAAAGATTACATATTATGGAAGCAAAACAGCCCAAAACCTCAAAATTGAGTTTTTTCCTTCCACTAATGTCAAATTACTACTAATCATGGCACACATTTCTGCTTGTTAAATTCTCTAATAAATAACCACCTAATTCATTATGTAGTGGAAACCTTCCTGGAGGAGTTCAGGGAGCAGATCATTGCTGGGGTTAGATCAACCCGAGCCATCATAGAAGCCTGGAACTCACAGCAGCTGACAACCATCTCTGAAGCTCTGACGCCAGAAGAACAAATCAGGGTGCTGTTTCATGTTGTGGAACAAGGAACACCACAATTCAAAGTTAGCTTCTACCAGATACTTTCACAGGAGGAACCCAAGCTTATAGCTGATTTAGGTAAGACAAACCTGTAACAAATGGTACAGGGGATACATTTATATGTTGTAAAGATCAGCATACATAAAATTAAATGTGTTAAGATATAACAAATAGAGGTTGAGGGAGGGGTGGATGGTAGGTGAGAGTGATCAATGCAATTTTCCTCCACTCGCTACATCTCTCAGTACGCAATGAGTCAAACAGCCAAGGTGCGTATGGAGATACATGGTGTGCAGAGACAGAGAAAGGGGAGTGGGAGAGAGCGAAAGACTCAAAAAGGGAAAGATGAGAGAACTGAGAAGAGGTCAGCTAGGACAGAGCTGCAGCGAGTAAAGATAGTGTGGGTTGGGGTGAGTTGTGAGTGGACAGAGGGCGGGGGTTAGAGAAGAACACAAAGTAGTGATCAGAAACATGAGGTGGGATAAGAGTGAGGTCTGCAGTTTGAGCAGTGTCAGATGAAGACAAGGTCCAGCTGGTTGTCAACACTGTGAATCAGAATAGAAAGGGATAAGAGAGATTTTTTTTTTAAAGATGCAGAGAAAGAAGAAATAAAAACATATCTGACTGTATGTTGAATAATAGTGAAGAGCAGTCATCTGGCCAGTGTCAGAGGAGTGTGTCTATTTTCTCAAGGAACTGGCCAAGGGGGCTTGGTGGACAATAAATGACATGTTGTTGTACTTGCTTTTCTTTATGTAAAATGTTGTCACTACCTTGTAAAAAAATGTATGGTTAACACTTTTTTAACCATCACTAATAAATAGTAACTTAAGTTAGCAGCTACTGAAACAATGAAACTGTTTAAACAACATAAATTATAGCATTACTAATAATTAGTTAATATTAATTACCAAATTAATATTAACTAATTATTAGTAATGCTATAATTTATGCTGTTTTAACAGTTTATTGTTGCACACATAGCATTTTATACATTATATTAAGTATTTGTTAATGATTACCAAATGATTTGTAAACTGTCAATAAACTTTATTTGGATGGCTATTATGAAGTTGCAACTGATGATTAAAATACCTTGTTAATGGTTAATACTTTGTAAAGCATCTATACACATTATTCAGATAAATATCAGTGCACAAAAATCACTTTTATAGAACACCAAAAAAAGATTAAATGGGGCCAAATTAATGTTACTTGAGGCTTTAAAAACGACTAATTAATCATTGACTAATTACTTAATTACTATAAACATTAGTTGCAACTTTATAGCCATCCAAATTAAGTTTATAGATGGTTTACAAAACAATTATCCACTGACAAAGTGATAACTATCTAAATTTATAAACGTATTTTAAATTACAATAAACTAATGATAAAATAAATTATAACTGATTAGTACACATTTTAGATCATAATGTCATTGTTTAACAGTAAATAACTATTAACTAAAGTTTAATTAACTTTAAATATATCATTTATTAATTATTATAGTGTTACCGGGATAGTCTTTTCTTGCCACTCATTCGCCATTAACCAAATACGTTTGAACAATTTATTAGCGTATAAGATGTTGCTTGTAGTTCTTCCATTTTCTGACTGGGTTTTTGGAAAATCCGCCTTAGCACCAGGGCATGACAGATCCCCTTATGACCTTACGGCAATGAAGAAGAGGAAGTAAGAAACAGAATGGGAGGTCAACGAGATCTCCTGTGCGATTGTAGACCTTCCAGAAGCTTTGTAATCCAGCCTGGAACTACAGTGTCTTTGGACAATAAATCCATAATTATGAATTCTTAAATAATGTTATATAATGATAAATATCTCTGCATCGCTTCGAAGTAGCGTCATCCCGATTGTTTAGCATGAATGCTTACAGCTGGGCTTTTCCAAAGAAGTCATCTGCCAATCAGCTAATACATAACCCTAACCTGATACAAGCAGTACCTTGTATGTAGAGTGATTGTATTGCAAGCAGACCATTCAGGCAGCCCTGGCACTGTAAATGAGTGTGATTTGGGCTCTGGATATCTAATAACAGACAGGAAATGTATTGGCGATGGCACAACTGTCATGATTTACTAGGGCGGAACCCAGAAGCAGACCAGGACAAGGTGAGTAGAATAAAGGTGAGTATTTATTTAATGATTCGAATGTGAAAGCAGGAGAATCCAGGTGACGGAGCAGGCAGTGGAGGTGAGTAGGTGGGAGGGAATGAGCAGATCCAACGTTGTTTCTGATGAAACTGATGACCAAGCAGAAGCAGAGGTGGAGTGAATATCTCGGGAGAGTAACTGCAGACAGAGGAAACGAAGGTAGGTTAACAGCAGGCAAATATAACTGAGCAGCAAAACTAACTTTTAGCAAACTGAGGCTGATACACAGGCACAACATACTTTTCATGGCTAACAATCCGGCAGGGAATGGATGTCAGGTCAGAGCTTATGATGTGAAGAGGTGATGATCAGGACCAGGTGTGCAGATATCTGATTAGATGCAGATGTGGGTAGTTGAGATTTCCCGCCTTGCTTCGTCGCCAGGCAACCAGACAGGGTGCTAACCCTCCCAGTCCACAAGATACTGGAAACCCCGACCCTGCCGTCTGGAATCCATGATACGGTGCACCGTGTAGACAGGACCATCCGAGGAGGAGGATGACGAGGAGGAGGGGGCAAGAGAGGACTGAGGCAGGAGACATGAAAGGCGGGATGGACTCTGAGCGTCTTGGGCAATTTGAGTCGAACCACAGCAGGATTAATGGCCTTCTCCACCACAAACGGACCAATGAACTTGAATGAGTTGAACAAGGAAGATCCCGGGTAGCCAACCAGACTATCTCCGACAGCTGGGACACGGCAACGATTAGCCTGGAGCTGATACCGGTCAGAAACTCTAAGGAGGGCCTTTCTGGCCCAATGCCAGGTCCGGTGGCAATGGCGTATGTGAGCTTGGACAGAGGGAACCGAGAGATCCGTTTCCTGAGATGGAAACAAGGGGTGCTGGTTGCCGTAAAGGAAGGGAGACATCCCAGTGGCAGATGTAGGGAGAGTATTATGGGCGTACTCAACCATGGCAAGAGGTGGGATTGGAGGAGACAAGGCAGCGAAGCGTGGACTCCATTTTCTGGTTGGCTCTCTCAGCCTGACCATTAGATTGGGGGTGAAATCCAGACGTGAGGCTGACCGTTGCTCCAATGGCCAAACAAAAGGATTTCCAGACAGCTGAGGTAAACTGAGGACCATGGTTGGAAACTATGTCACCGGGCAGACCGTGGACCCTAAAAACTTCCCTAACAAGGATATCGGCCGTCTCAGTGGCAGAGGGAAGTTTGGAGATGGGCACAAAGTAGGCGAACTTGCTGAATCTGTCCACAATAGTCAGAATAACAGTGTTCCCCTCAGAAGGGGGCAACCCAGTGACAAAGTCCAGGGCCAGATGTGACCATGGTCACCGGGGAATGGATAGGGGATGAAGCAGTCCAGAGCTGGGCCGATTGGTACCCTTATTCTGCGCACAAACTGGACAGGCAGCAACAACACTCCGGGTATCTTCTCCCATGGCAGGCCACCAAAACCGTCTGCGTAGTAACGCACGCCAGGGTGACAAGCTTGTTGGTGTGGGCCCACTGGAGAACAGCAGAACCGGCAGACTCTGGCACAAACAACTGACCGGGTGGACCATTACCGGGACCAGGCTGAGTCCGAAGGGCCGCCATAACCTCCTCCTCAATCCTCCAAGTAACAGATCCAACGACGATGTCCCGGGAAAGAATCGTCTCTGTCTTGACCCCACTCCCCTCCGTGAACATCCGGGACAGAGCGTCAGCCTTGCCATTCTTAGAGCCAGGTCGGAAGGTAAGAGAAAAATTTAAATGTCCAAAAAAAACATAGCCCACCTGGCTTGACGGGAGTTGAGACGTCTAGCAGACTGCACGTAAGCAAGATTCTTGTGGTCAGTACAGACAATAAACGGCTTCTCCGCCCCCTCCAGCCAGTGGCGCCACTCCTCCAAGGTAAGTTTAACAGCGAGAAGTTCCCGGTTTCCCACATCGTAATTCCTCTCCGCAGGCGAAAGACGACGAGAAGGCACATGGATGGAGCTTACTGTCAGAGGGAGCTTTGCTGGGAAAAGATGGCGCCAACCCCCACATCAGACGCGTCCACTTCCATGACAAACTGACGGGAAGTGTCAGGTTGAGAGAGAATAGGAACGTTAGTGAACCGGCTCTTCAATTCCAAGAATGCTCGGTCCGCCTCAGGATTCCAACAGAAGGCTCTGGTGCTAGAAGTCAAGGCAGTTAATGGAGCGGCCACACGGCTGTAATCACGGATGAATCTTCGATAGAAATTTGCAAACCCCAGGAACCTCTGGAGCTGCAATCTCGTACTGCCATCTTTGGCTGGGGCCAATCAAGAACCGCCGTAACCTTCTCTTGGTCCATCTTAATCTCGCCCTTGGAGATGATGTATCCGAGGAAGGATGGTGTGTGGGCGTGAAAGTCACACTTCTCTGCTTTCAAAAACAGGTGGTTCTCCAATAATCGCTGCAGGACCTGCTTGACATGCTGGATGTGGCTAGACAGATCCTTAGAAAAAATGAGAATGTCATCCAGGTAAACAAACTTTTAAAATAACCGATTATATCTCTCAGAACGTCATTAACTATACTCTGGAACACAGCAGGCGCATTGGTCAGTCCAAACGGCATCACTTGGTAGTCGAAATGTCCCATAGGTGTATTGAACCCAGTCAACCACTCGTCCCCCTCTCTGATACGGACCAGATAATAAGCATTGCGTAAATCAAGCTTAGTGAACACAGTAGCACCCTGTAGGGAGTTGAAAGCAGAGTTCATCAAGGGCAGGGGTACTTGTTCTTAACGTGATATCATTCAAACCCCGATAATCAATACAAGGCCGAAGAGAGCCATCCTTTTTACTCACAAAAAAGAATCCTGCTCCCAGGTGTGATGAGGGATGAATGAGACTGGCAGCTAGAGACTCCTTTATGTAGGTCTCCATGGCTTCGCGTTCAGGTCATCGAGATACTGTATAAGCGTCCTTTGGGATAGGCAGCTCCAGGGATCAGATTTATAGCACAGTCATGGTCGGTGAAGAGGAAGTGACAGAGCCTTTTGCTTGCTGAACACTTCACCCAAATCGTGATAGGTTTCAGGAACCAGGGACAAATCTGGGGAGGTAGAATCAATGACCTGACTGGGAACAGAATGAGAACAGGCAGTCTTAAGGCAGTTAGCATGACATTCCATACTCCAACTAGTTACCTTGCCAGTCACCCAATCGAACGTGGGATTATATTCCCTCAGCCAGGGGTATCCAAGAACCAGGGGGCACGGGGAGATGGCAGAATGAAGAAGGAGATGAGCTCCAAATGATTTCCTGACAGCAGCATTTTAACAGGTTCAGTCCTCATAGTGATGAGTGCCAGAAGTCTGCCGTTCAGAGTGGTAGCTTCAATGGCTTCCGGTAACCGCTCCTTGGAAAGCCACCAAGTCGGCATCCATAAAACTGTCATCAGCCCCTGAATTGACTAAAGCGTTTATCTCCAAAGTTTGACTATTGTTCATGAGGGTAGCAGGAAAACTGGGTCTGACAGGGTTATTGGGAGACTGAAACTGGCTCGCTAAAAGTCCTCCCAAACTTAGCGAGCCAGGCAGTTTAACGGGCGCTGGGGACAAGCGGAGATTTAATGCCCCGGGTTACCGCAGTAGAGTCAGCTGTTGGTCTCACGTCTACGTTGGTGCTCCTCCTTGGTTAACCCGTGTCGCCCCACCTGCATGGGTTCTGGATCTGAAGGCAGAAACTCTCCTTTAATCTCGTTGGTGAAGAATGATCAGCTTGTTCTGGTCTATTCCCAGACTTGGATGGTAACAGAGTAGATGACTGGTTGGAAGACTCCCATCGCTTCTCCCTCCTTCTCTCTCAACATCTGTTATCCACCCGAATAGATAACGCTACCAAACTGTCCAACTAGGCTCAGGATAAGAAATCAGTTCATCTTTAAGTTGCTCCGTCAACCCCTGATAAAAATCGGACTGGATGGTCAAAAAGCTTCCTCATCTCTGCCGTGAACTCCTGGTATCACGCCATACAGGTGTCCTGTCGTTCCCATAGGGCTGAAGCCCACTCCAGAGCCCTTCCACGCAGCAGTTCAATTACAAAGGCTATCCTGGCCTTGTCTGTGGCGTAAGAGTTGGGCTGCAATTCAAAAACTAATCCACACTGCATGAGAAATGAACGGTATTCAGAAGTGGCAGGCATGGGGGTGAAACAGGTGGTGGAATCTCAGCTGGTATTCTGAGCTGAGCCTGGATACTTGTCAGACTGGCAGAAAAGTTCCGAACATAAGACACTATCTCCTGTAGCGCCGTGCTGTGTTGTCCCAACATATTCCCTTGTTGGGATGGTCGAAATGGCATGGCGAACAGAGTCCAGGTCCGCTGGGTTCATCTTTGGCCGGATCGTTCTGTCACGATTTACTAGGGCGAAACCCAGAAGCAGACCAGGACAAGGTGAGTAGAATAAAGGTGAGTATTTATTTAATGATTCGAATGTGGAAGCAGGAGAATCCAGGTGACGGAGCAGGCAGTGGAGGTGAGTAGGTGGGGGGGAATGAGCAGATTCAACGTTGTTTCTGATGAAACTGACGACCAAGCAGAGGTGGAGTAAATATCCCGGGAGAGTAACTGCAGACAGAGGACACAAAGGTAAGTTAACAGCAGGCAAATATAACTGAGCAGCAAAACTAACTTTTAGCAAACTGAGGCTGATACGCAGGCACAACATACTTTTCATGGCTAACGATCCGGCAGGGAATGGATGTCAGGTCAGAGCTTATGAAGTGAAGCGGTGATGATCAGGACCAGGTGTGCAGATATCTAATTAGATGCAGGTGTGGGTAGTTGAGATCTCCCGCCTTGCTTCGTCGCCAGGCAACCAGACAGGGTGCGTTCAGGAAACACAGGCAAAACAGACTCCAAGACAGAATATAGGCAACTCAGGCAGAAAACAGACTCAGGAAGCGGGATTCATGACAACAACCAAATGTTTGGATAAAAGGGTATGGACTTTTCGGGGAAAACAACTCTGGAAATTTAAGATGTTTTTACATTCACAGATTTTTATTAGAAAATGCAATTTTTTGTATAAAACAAATGCTAGTGAAGTGCATTTCAGGCATGGCACAATAATGTAGGTTTTGTTAAAATCTGGAGCTGGATGCTTGACTGTTCTGTTGACTCAGACTGCTTCTGTGCGCTTGTGAATCTTTTCCTCTTGGATTTCTCATGCGCTCTCGGATTTCTTGTGTTACAACCCTGTCAAAGTCCCCCAACCAATATAATGCCAGGTGTAGTGTTGACTAATGAAATGATCCCTGCCACGTTAAGGGGTCTTACTTGGAGGCGGCTACTCTGTAACCGGGTGCTTTATTGCTTTATTATAACGCGACAGCAAATCCCACGACAGCATTTCGCTAGAAAGCAACAGCATTTTGTCACAACACAACAGCATTTCACCACAAGACAACAGCATTAGTAAGACTGAAACAGAGGTAGGTACATATTGGACACTGATCCTTGTCCTCGCCCTGTCTGTAATTTACAAATGGGTCAGTATACTTTTTGATAGTTTGTTTCAGCAAATTCCTTTTTTGTTTTTTTCCATTGATGGCATTACGAGAGGATGTTACAGAATAGCCATTCTACACCCTTGGCTTTTATTTTGAAATATTTTACTTCCGCGTCACCTCACCCTCCTCTCGTAATGTCATTCTTAAAACAGAGAAAAGAAAAAAGGAATTTGCTAAAAACCCAAATCAGACCGTTTTTTGAGTTTGGTTTTCTCGTTTTTCATTTTTTAAATCAGAAAACAAAAATGGAAATATGGCTCTGCATTTTCATTTACTCGTCATTGAATTGAAACGAAAAAACAAACAAATCGTTTCTTGGTTCAAATGAAAAAAACAAACTATCAAAACGTACACGGACCCATTTGTAAATTACAGACAGTGCAACCAATCTGGACGAGGAACAGTATCCATTGTAAATGTCCAATATGTCCTGTCTTACTAATGTGTTGTGTCGAAATGCTGTGTCTTGTGGCAAAATGATGTCGTCTTGTGGCGAAATGATGTCGTCTTGTGGCGAAATGCTGTTGTGTTGTGGCGAAATGCTGTCGTGTTGTGGCAATTTGCTGCCGCGTTGTGGCATTTGCTCCCCGCTTTGTGGGATTTGCTGTCGTGTTGTGAGATTTTCTGCTGTGGTTTGCACTTTAGGGCCACCATAACAAATACTAGTTAATACAAACCATTTACTGTAGGCTCAACTATTCACAACACAGCTATTCACCTGTATTGGAATACTGATATTAAATCATGTGGAAGGGCAATCACGCGCCAAATTGTAGACCTTATACCTGTCTGTAGCATAGTATATGTTAGGTGGCGTACTTCAATAGTGGATATTTTAAAATGTCCTCAGGCTCACTGACTTCAATTTAAACAAACACATAAACCACCAAGTCATTAAAATTAACTTTACAAATTAGTCTCGAAATCTCAAGGACACCACTCAAGTTTAAAGAAATTTGAAAACGAGCCGGATGGCCCAAGTGGTCTGTTTGTCTAGGGCAGGTTCTAGCCTGCTTCATCAGGGTGGGCTGGTAATAAAAATAGGTGGGCGGTTGGGCGGTTAGTAGTACAGATGTTAGAGAAGTGCTTAAGTAGCCCAATGGTTGCTATCTCCACCCCCCCTGAAATGGCAAAAACATTTGGCCTAATCACAGCTGGCCTGGCAACCTTAAGGTATAAGTTATGGGGGGTCTTGAGCATTAAACACTTAATTTCCCTTAATTTACTTAATTGTTAAGCACCTAGTTTTACCCTTTTCTGCGTCAATTTATGGTGGAAATGTATTTATGTAAAGGAAAACACAGGTGACAATTGAAAATATAAAAACATAATGGAATATAATACAGTAAGGTTTTCCGGCATTCTTTATTGCTTTCAAATATTTATTCTCCTGTATATCAACTTTTCTCATTTAATGTACATGTAGGCATAATTTACTCTTCCCTCCTCTTTTGCATCTTTTTTTGGGGAAGTAACCGTTTAAATGTGCCTGTGGCACCTGTTCCCCTCATGATACATGATACATAATTAATTTAAATTAATAAACCCTTGGTCTGTATCTCAGATGTGTTTCAGCAAGCACCCCTTTTTCCCCCTGATCTAAATATGTGCATTTAAAGATGTTTGGAAATCAAAAACTGGATAACAATAGCTTTAAAACCATGTCAGTGGTAGAGTTGGGCCGATTTCAGGTTTTACCGGTCCAGTCAGATGTAGAGGCTATACCGGTTGAATTTTATGCTAATCGGTTGAACTGGCATTTGTCACTATGTCACCTTCTGGCAAATTAAAAAGAAGCTTTATTTATGTGAAGGAAATAGAAGTGACAATTCAAAGTATAAAATATATTGGAATATAAGGCAGTAAGGGGGCTTTTACGATCAGGACCTGGGCCCGAATCCTAAAGTTGACCCCAAAGTCCTGCTCGTTTGATAAGTATGAACACATCCATGCCCAAGTCCACTTGAAAATGTGGTCATTACAGTTCATTTGTTCTCCCATACGGTTTGCATCAGTTGTAAAAACCAACTGTACCAAAAACACGGAAGTTGACTCCAACTATCTAGGGACGTCCCGGAACATGTATGCCCAAATAGGCTGTTTCACATAAATTTTAAGAGCCATAGCAAAACAACATGCAACAACAACAAGTTCAGTTGAATAGCATTAATCATTCATTTTGCACCACATTTGTAATGAATCAAATCTGTTGTTCCAGTATTAGTAAAATTGATCTTCAGCCATTTGATAATCATACTATTATTTAATTCCATACTATTCTGTAAAAAAAATATTGCAGCATTTTTCCGACTCTATTTCAAAAGCAACTTCTCTGATTGGTCAAAAACTTTCAAAAGCATCATGGGAAAGCTAAAACTGCTTTAGCATCACAGCTAACGACAATAAAATGACCGAAAATGAATAAAATATGGACAAAAGACTGTCAATATTGGATCTAAGAGTATGGATTTATTGGACAAAGTCCTCTGAAAGAAATACAAGTTCCAGGAAAAAAAGCGCAGAATTTGGACCGGTCTTTTACACTTCTCTGTGTAGGCCTACTGAATGCACTCACGAGAGCTTGCGCGTCGCACCCTGGTCGCACCAAGGGGGTAAGCCTCTCCTCAAAGTGCACAGTTCCTATGGCGCCATTTTGATGCTAACAAGCACTCACTCGCCGTTAGCATTCCATTGACTACCATTCATTTTGACGTCACTTTGACAGCGTATAACTTTACATCTGAAGGGTTTAAAGACATTATTGTTTGTATTGTTTATTTCTAAAGAAACACGACAATGTATAAAAGGCTCCATTACCTTGTATCTCAATACAAGGTAATGGAAGACTCTTGGCAAAGCTACCATACGTTATGGCTCCGTAGCAGACGTTTTAGTAAAAATAGGCTAATGTTTGTGTCATAACCACGAGACTTACTATACGGTAATTCCTCTACTATGCGACAGCATAGTAGAGGAATTACCGTATAGTGCAGGAGAAGCTCGCAGGCAGTTTCGACTTACATTAGCTGTTTAAGTTTAATTACTAATGTTAACTAGCATTTTAGTTAGCAATAATTAGCCTGTGTCTATGTTATCTCCTTACATATATCTGTGCTCTCCGTCTCTGCTAGATTGGGAATGATTGAGATTTCTCTTGGCAAAGCTACCAGAAGACTTACAACTTTCAGACAGGTTGCTCATGTCACATTTACGTCGAGTTTTTTTGTGATTGTTGCGGGCAAAAATCCTTGATTATGCGGCACGTTTTCTTAACAAATGCGATGGAATATCCAGGATATTTATGCAATTTTATGCGATGAAATTGAGGGAACTTGCTTAAATTGCGGGAACTTGCAAAAACTGCGGTTTCATCATGGCTTCATTGCGGGGTTTGCAGCTTGTCGATGATGTTCACGTCACGTAATTACGTCATTTCATAACGTTCCCATGGCAACAGGGGAAAATAGCTGCTCTTGTGTGAAGTAAACACAACATTTTTCAACTTTCTGCTAAGATATATGTGACTTTTTTGCAACGAAAATGTGGGGATTATGAAATCATGCAAGCCCTGCATATTTTGCATCAGCAATTTATGCATAATCGCGTTTTTCTGGAGGGACTGAATATCCTTCACTGGTCTCCGTCCAGAGCAACAGGATCTATGTGTATATACTGTCTATGGGTCACACCCACCGTGCTGTGTGCTTGAAAAACACAGAGGGGTTGGGCGCAACTAAGTCTCACACAGAGGCGGGTGGGTTGTGTGTAAAAAAAAAATTTCTTTGTTTGTTAATTACATTGAATCGAGAAAGCCAACCACTTATTATCTTTTATAACAGTTAATATTTTACATTCATCATCATGATAATATTTTTGGGGGATAAACTGGCCAGTTTTGATTATTTTATTTATATATAAAGATATGTTGATTATCCCCCTGTAAATTACGCCTATGAGAGGGTTAGGTGGGTATTTATAGTAATGGCAGAAGAGGCACGGTTGAGGAGTAGCCCTTTTCATGAAATTCTGCCAGGTAACTTCAACTAAAGAGGGTAAACATGCTGGAAATGTGTTTTTTTTTTTTCAAATTGGCTCTGTACTTCTTTCACTATCTCATTTGTGGTCACAATGGATTTTTCTTGCCTGGTTTAACACAATATGAACGTTGCAATGTGGAGTGACAAGTGATATTCTGTACATTTTCTTGACCAACAGAGCAAAGACAACAGAACAGCAGGATGACCCAAACAGAACAGAAGTGGACCATGGAAAACAGCAAGCAAGACAAACAAATTAAAGTCAACATAAGGGAGACTATTAAAAGACAAAGACAATTGACATGTCAAGTAATGGGGGACATTGAACAACTTTGGGAAAGAACACAAAGAGAGAGAAATGAAATTGATTATCTGAAGACAAATACAGAGCAGAAACAGGAGGACATTAATAGACTCACAGCTGAAAAACATGCGCAGTGCTTATTAATAAAAAGACTGAGATCACAGATAGAAAATGTAATTGAGACACTCGAGGAGAATAAAAATGAAGCTGCTGAAGAAAAAATGCAACTTCTGAAAATGCGGACTGAAATATACCAAGAGAGGGAAACTCTGGAAAGAAGACGTAATGAGCTCATCAATGAGCGACACAAGATGGAAATGACAAAATCACAAGAAAGTAAGGAACCCAAAGAACCCATGGACCAAATAAAGAGAAAGCAGGAGATAACGGAAAGGCTGAAGGCTGACAGTCTGTTGAGTCTAATTAACAAAAATAAGAAAATAGTATTTGAAGCAAAGCAGGCAAAGGAACAAATGGAGAAAAACATGGCAGACATAAATCAAGAGATACAGAGAAATAAAAAAGACATTGCACAACATAGAGATCAAATTGAGCACATCAAACATATTATGAATGTAAATATTCAAAGAGCTGTTAAAATGCAGAAAGCTGCTGCCCCAGTGATGGAAAGCATAGAAATGCAGAAAGAAGATAAAGACACATTTGACACTGTTAAGATCAAACTCAGTAGAATCCAGGAAGAGATGGAGAAACTTTGGGATGTGCTAGAAGACAGTGAACAACAAATGGAAATGACTGTGAGAGGGAAGCAGGAGCTAAAGACAAAAAGAGGCCGAGTGGAAAATATTAGCTCTGACTCTCAAAATCAAAGAGAAAACACAGATGTAAGCATGAAGACAACAGAGTGGGAAACAGAGGTGAATGCTGATATGCAGAGGGAAAAACAAAACATTGAGAAAAAGTTAGCCGAGGTCCAATCTGAAAGAGATGAGATTCAAAAAATTAAAACTAAAATACAGAGTGAGAGAAAAAACATAGAGAGAGACAGGCAGTTAGCTAAAGCAGAAATTAATTCACTAAAGTGTGTGAGGGAAAGTACTGAAAGGCAAATACAGGAGCTGGATGACAAGTTACAAAGAACAAAGAAAGAGATAAGAGAGATGGAAATAATGAACACTGAGATTGAACTAAAGAAAAAGGATCTAGTAAAAATGATAAGAATGAGCAAGAGAAAAAAGGAAGAGATCAGCAAGATGACGGAAGAGACTGGCCATTCTAAACCAGATGTGAAGGAAAGACAAGGCAAGACTGAGGAACAGAGGTCAGAGCAGAGGCTGGAGGTGAACATGGAGGACAGATTTGATAAGCAGAAGCTAAAACTTCAACAGGTACAACATGAAGAAACCCTGTTTGAGAAAGACAACGTGGACTCAAACACTAAGAATAAAGTGAACACTGACATGAGAGTGATGCAAGCAGAAGAAATCCGAAAGATGGACAACACCAGGGAGGAGATGCTCAAAGCCCAAACGAATATGGATCAGAACAATGAAGAGGTCAAAAAGTACATGGTAAGTAAATATTTTTTCTCATTTTCTTATCTTTTTAATCTTGGACAAGTAATTACACATTTAAGCTAGTCGTAGCAGCAAAGCACAGTTGTATTTAATATAATTAACAATGGTGTAGGAGCCAAAAAAACTGTTTTTGTTTCTATTTAAAGAACAATAGTTATTATTTTAAGACTTCCCATATTTTGGTTATAGTTCTGATCCACTGATTTTGATTGACAGCTAGGCCACGATTGGCCACCATAGTAATTGTGGGTATAATTCATAAAGGGAAGTTGGAAACATGGGTGGAGGGTTTTTTGGAAGTCCTAGTTTTAGTTGAGACTAAACACAGTTTTGTTATCTAGTCATCCTGTTTCATCTTATTTGATATAATTTAAGAAACCATCAGTATTGTTTATTTTCCCTGATTCACACACATGCAACATTAGCCTACAACATTTTGGTAGGATCATAAAGATTTATTTCTATAGGTAGGATATGTGTTTAATTATTATTTTCAAACAATGACCGCATGCCTGGATCAACAACAAAGGAACAAAGGTGCGTTAAAACCGCTCTTCTATTGCTGGGGCAGTGGCTATCATTTTGAAACGGAATAGCCACTACAATACACTTTTTTTTTTAGCTGTGTCAGTTCCAGGTTCCAAATTTCGTAATTTCGTTGGCTGGTCACATCCTGACACATTCATAATAAACCACTCATTCATTCACAGTTGATATTTGACTCAGCAGAAGAATAAAAATCAACATGATTAAACATTCCACTGCAGTGGTAATTCCACTGATTGCACTGCAATCAGTGACGTATCCATTGATACACTTTTTTTCCTAAATTGTAGTCGACTAATATTTTGTCACCACTAGAGTTGGGTCAGTTTCCGGTTTCACCGGTCCAGTGTACAAGGCTAAATCGATTTGATTTCATGCTAACCGGCTGAACCTGCATTTTTCACTATGACACCTTCTGGCAAATAAAAAAGTAGCCTACTTTAGCAACCAGTGCCAACGCAGTCAAGGTGCTAAATCTAACTTATATTTCAAGCAGTGAGTTGCAGTTTTTTTTAAATCAAATAGCTTTTCAGTAGCTTAGCTCTTTTATTTATTAGGTAACGTTAGTGCAGTAGCGTCCACACAACTACTTTTGTCACATTGCTTTAGCTTAGGTTGCTACATTTATTTGGGGGCTAATGTTAGTTTCAGTGTATAGCATAATTTCATGTGGAGTAATGTTACCTTGTAGCTCTCTACACTTTCCAAGTAACTTCAGCTTGCCTAATACTGGTAATAAGCAATATGTCAACGTGATTAACAAAGTTACGTTTGTTTATGAACAAACTAACGGAGCCGCTAGTGTCTGACAGCACTTCACTGCTGAGCGTTGGGAGAGGGAACGGCGCATGTTCTGTTTGTTAGAAAGTTTTTTGGGGTGAGAAGAATTATCTTGGGCAGAGTAAGTCTCAAAGAAAACTAAAACTGCAGCGCTGTTATGGAAACATTTTGGATTATAAGCCGATAAGAGAAATGAGCTGAAAAAGACGAGGCAAAGTGAAAACACCTAACCAAAGCGGTTGTTCAACCTTACTGCAGGTAAAAAGTCATGGCTTAGAGGTGCATTACCGCCGCTATGTGGTCTGGAGTCGCTACACTCATTGTGGGCTCTCTCATCAGTCTCACTTGGGAGTGGTTGAGACAAGTTTGTTATACCAATTCGTTCTGATTTTTTGCTTGATATCAAACGGTTTGGAAATGTTTACACCAGCCCAAGCCCAGTCACAGTTTTGTCTTCAAGGGTAACTTTGTATTTTTTTTTTGGTCCAATATTAAGCAAGATGGTAGGGGTGAAAACAATCTACAATATAAGTTATTGGGCAATTGGACACCTTCAATTTACGCCCACTATAGATTATTACCACTATAGATGTCTGACAACATTATGGAAAGGTTTCCTACAGAGGTCAACCTGTTTTAAAGAATAAGAGTACATCAAAACATCCCCAGATTCGCTATCACCAAATAAACAAAATACATTTTATAAAAAATTAAAAAAACAGTAATTTTATAATTGTAAAATACACTTAATTCAAAGTCGACAAAAATAAAACTAATAAAAGCCGTCGTGGTTCGTCTTGTTGTTCCAACAATCACCACTCTGGTTTGGTTGAAATACAGTAAACCCCTAATTCACCCATTTACATGTGGAAATAAGCTGGCTCTAGATACGCTAAAACTGTTTATCTAAATGGAGTCTGGTGGGTTTGGCAGTACGATTCCAAGGAGGTTTCATGTAAAACAAAAAGTATCTTACTCTTTAACAAAAAGTTCTATCTCTGTAGGGATCCTTTCCATAATATTGCCAGACACTTATACAGACACCAAACACTTATACACTTATACAGACACAATACTCTGAGCATGTCAGTGGCAAAACAAGCACTTTTTGTGGATGTAAATTAAAGGTGCACAATTGCCCGATAAATTACATTGTAGCTTGTTTCGCGGCTGTCCCGCTTAATACTGGACCAGTTTCAAAGATTTAGTTACTTACACAAGTGACTAATGGCTTTGTGTGTACAAAACATGGGAAACTAGGTTTTAGGTTGGAAAAAAACTGCACATACGTTCTTCACAATAAAACTTAAACATCCAAGTTATGTGCCAATAAGTAAAACACATTTTTGACTGGAGGGGGCTTTAAAGCTACATTGTGTAAGAATTTCTCCCATATAGGGGTGAAATTGTATATGACAACCAACTGAATATTACTTTCTAGCCCCCCCCATTCTGAGCGTATTCTAACTCCTAAGACGGTGGCCGTATTATTCCAAGAAGTACGACTTCGTCCGTGAATGTTCCTTCCAGTGTAATAATAGTTTTACGTTATTTTGGTACCATTTCATTGCTAACATCAGCTATCAGGTTCCCAAACATATGCAAGCTAATGTTAGTAAAGTATCAGTGCTATTGTTATTCTGTATATTGTACGAGATTAATAGTGTAAGGCAATGTTTACAGCGTAGGAGAGAAGCAACACATTGTTTTTTTTATATATTTCTCTGACCAGTATGAACAATCATGTCAATGAAACCGAAATTAGCTCTTAGTATCTCCATCGTTTACACGCAGCTGTTCTAGCTGTAGCTTGTCTGTGTTACAACTGCACATGACGTGAGCTGCCAGGGAAATCACGACACATATGATTATGTTTATGTTACAAGGTAGACAATCCTTTTTTATCATTGTTGAGAGGAAAAGTATCCTAGACGTCGTTCTAGCGTTGTGCACAACCATGGCACAGTTAGCCAAGCAAGTAGCAACTATAAAACTTTGAATTTACAGAAATAGGAAGAATTACTTGTCGAGAAGAAAGCAGGCAACTTCGGTGTCCATTTTAAAATCCTTGCTCTTTATGAGCTCTTTCCATCTTGGAAAAGCCACTCCAATATTAACTTTGGTCTTATTGTTTTGCCTGTCACGTTGTCGTTTTAATTCTCTTTTTAACTTCTTTGGCGACTCCGTCACATGTCCTCAAGAATAGGCACAATCCTCCATTTTCAACAGGTTTTCAAATCTACCGTTAGTCGCAAGTAATCTTCTCCCCCTCCCTCCCTGGCATTCGTCACAGTCAGTGCCACTGAGTGAAAAGCGCGAATGTCTCTCTTTGGCTAATGTATTTTGAAGATGGAGGCGCAACATGGCGGCCGTCATTCAAGCGACTTGTTCATATGTATTCTGAATGATTATAAATGGCAGATTCTATGCATACGAGAATACTTTGATTAGTTGGTGGAAGTAATTACACATGAATGAGCACATATTTGTGAAAGAACAAAGGGTTTTTTGCTAAGAATCAACTCAAATTACACAATGGAGCTTTAAAGTTACAGGTGCTGGTCATATAATTAGAATATCATGAAAAAGTTGATTTATTTCAGTAATGAATAAAATAAGTGAAATTTGTAATTATATTCATTCATCACACACAGATATATATTTCAAATGTTCATTTCTTTTAATTGTGATGATTATAACTAATGAAAATCCCAAATTCAGTATCTCCAAAAATTTGAATATTACTTAAGACCAATACAAAAAAGGATTTTTAGAAATGTTGGCCAACTGAAAAGTATGAACATGAAAAGTATGAGCATGTGCAGCGCTCAATACTTAGTTGGGGCTCCTTTTGCCCGAATTACTGCAGCAATGCGGCGTGGCATGGAGTCGATCAGTCTGTGGCACTGCTCAGGTGTTATGAGAGCCCAGGTTGCTCTGATAGTGGCCTTCAGCTCTTCTGCATTGTTGGGTCTGGCACATCGCATCATCCTCTTCACAATACCCCATAGATTTTCTATAGGGTTAAAGTCAGGCGAGTTTGCTGGCCAATTAAGAACAGGGATACCATGGTCCTTAAACCAGGTACTGGTAGCTTTGGCACTGTGTGCAGGTGCCAAGTCCTGTTGGAAAATGAAATCTGCATCTCCATAAAGTTGGTCAGCAGCAAGAAGCATAAAGTGCTCTAAAACTTCCTGGTAGACGGCTACGTTGACCCTGGACCTCAGAAAACACAGTGGACCAACACCAGCAGATGACATGGCACCCCAAACCATCACTGACTGTGGAAACTTTACACTGGACTTCAAGCAACGTGGATTCTGTGCCTCTTCTCTCTTCCTCCAGACTCTGGGACCTTGATTTCCAGAGGAAATGCAAAATTTACTTTCATCAGAGAACATAACTTTGGACCACTCAGCAGCAGTCCAGTCCTTTTTGTCTTTAGCCCAGGCGAGACGCTTCTGTCTTGTTCAAGAGTGGCTTGACACAAGGAATGCGACAGCTGAAACCCATGTCTTGCTTACGTCTGTGCGTGGTGGTTCTTGAAGCACTGACTCCAGCTGCAGTCCACTCTTTGTGAATCTCCCCCACATTTTTGAATGGGCTTTGTTTCACAATCCTCTCCAGGGTGCGGTTATCCCTATTGCTTGTACACTTTTTTCTACCACATCTTTTCCTTCCCTTCGCCTCTCTATTAATGTGCTTGGACACAGAGCTCTGTGAACAGCCAGCCTCTTTAGCAATGACCTTTTGTGTCTTGCCCTCCTTGTGCAAGGTGTCAATGGTCGTCTTTTGGACAGCTGTCAAGTCAGCAGTCTTCCCCATGATTGTGTAGCCTACAGAACTAGACTGAGAGACCATTTAAAGGCCTTTGCAGGTGTTTTGAGTTAATCAGCTGATTAGAGTGGCACCAGGTGTCTTCAATATTGAACCTTGTCACAATATTCAAATTTTCTGAATTTGGGGTTTTCATCAGTTGTCAGTTATAATCATCAAAATTAAAAGAAATAAACACTTGAAATATATCAGTCTATGTGGAATGAATGTATACATTATACAAGTTTCACTTTTTGAATGGAATTACTGAAATAAATCAACTTTTTCATGATATTCTAATGATATGACCAGCACCTGTATGTGCATCTGTCAAAGCATTTTAGGATTGTGTGTAGAGCTCAGCTTTTCAAGTTGAAAGTAATGCAGTAATTTAGTTCTAAGGTTAAATAAACTTTGACTACAGTAAGCATATGTCAATCAGGGATAATCCCCACACAATGAGCATTTGGTTTCAAAATAATGTGAAAAGGATTTTGAGCACAGCCAGCTTAAAAGTAGCTCTCAAAATTGTTTAAATTCATTACATCATGCATCTGAACTAGATATTCACATATAAGTCTCTTTTTGACTTCTTATGTGTTATTTGTAAATTTTAATACTAAAAAAATAAGATTCTGAAAGATCCCTAACCACAACCATGAGGCCTCCAGGACATTAGAGAAACATGTTAAGTTGCCTTTCCATAATTTTTATTTAAGGAAGTACTCTACTATTATTATAACCAATGATGAAAAAGAATGTCACAAAATTGAGACAAGGGGAGTTATTTGGATTGTTGACCTAACTTTTACTAACTAATTACAATTACTTATTATATTTTTTGGTGAAGGATAAGATGACTTCCATGAAAACTCAGGTCAGCAAATGGATAATGACTGAATCTGCAATCAAAAAGATTTTTTTAGGAAAAACGTCTAAACTTCAAGAACCATGGAAAGAAACTGACCAAGACCCTCTCGAAGATCAAATATTTGAAATTCAGACCACAGACAAACAGACAGACAAAGAAGGAGTAAGAGATGAAAGTACAAATGAGTCCATGTCTTTGCAACAATCTATAACATTAGAAGACCAGCATCAAAGGGAAAAAATAAAAGATCAGGAGCATATGCATTTAGAGCATAAACAAAGAGAAGAACTCAATGTTTTTGCAGTGGACATGAAGGAAGAGCACAATGTTTTCCTACAGATGCAGACAGAAATTCATAAAGAAACATCAATGGATGATGATCAGACAGAATTAGTGATTAATGTAAGAGAAGTGGAAGAAGTGGAAAAGCAGATGTCCAAACTCAAGGAGAGAGAGGAGAAGATATGGGAGCAAATAAAGTATGCTATGGGGAACATGGAGGAAATAAATCAAGAGATTAAAAGGCTCATTATGGAAATAAATGACCTACAGAGCCAGAAACTAGAGACTGAAAAAGGGTTACAAATTACAGTCTGGGAAAGCACCAATGTTTTTAAACATGAAGTAATTAAATATGAAGTGAAAATACTAAACCAGGAGATTGGAAATAAGGTGAAACAAGACAGTCTTAATGATGTTCAGAAGCAAAAACAAGGTCAGGAGTCAGGAGATAATATACAGACACATACTGAGGAGATAGATGGAGGTTCTGATAAAATGGACACAGGAAGTGCTCATATACAAAGACTCAGGGCAGAGATTTATAGAACACAAGAAATTATAAAAATAGTAAACCTACAACTTGAAAACCAGGCTGAAGAAATGAATATCAACAAGGATCATAAGGATAAAGACAGTGAAACTGAAGGATTGCTACAAGACATGAAACAATTCCAAGAGCTTTTGAAACTGGTAACAACTGAAATGAGGAAACGTGAAATGCATCTGAAAGAAGAAATGAGCAACATGAAATTAATGAGAACTGCAGCGAAAAAGCAGAGACGACAACTGGATCAGAGGTTAGATAAATCTTTGAGAGAGAGAGATGAATTCGATATTTTAAAAATAAAAATGCAGAGACAAACTGAAGTGAATGAGCAGACGTTTGGCAAATTGGCAAAAGTTAAGAGCACTGCTCAGAAAATTGCTGCTAAAACTAGACAGAAAAGTAAAGACATAGAGGTTATTTTGAAGGAGGCCGAAGAAAAACGGAGACAGTTGGAGGACCTGAACTATAAGATTCATGATACAAAACAAGAACTGGAAAACATCCATCCTTTAAGAAAGAAAACTGACAGAGCGGAAACAGATACAGAACAGGACATGACAAAGACAAAGAACAGAATGGGCAAAGAAATGGAGGAAATGGAAAATGAAATTGTAAGACTGAAATCAGAAAAGGAGACACTGGAAAAGAATATAAAACTGACAATTGACAGTTTGGATCAGAAAAACTGTGAAACTGAACAACTTAAAAAGGCCTTAAGTGAGCAAGTAAAACAAAAGATTGAAAGAGAAGAGATTGATATTCTGAAACAACAGATTCTAGTCGAGAGGGAGAATGTGGGAATAGAAAGACAAAAAGCTGAGGCAGAAATACATGAGATGAACCATTTAAGAGAGAGAATAGAAAGACAGAAACAGGAGCTTGATAACAAAGTGCAAATGACCAAAAGACATATAAGAGAAATGGAGCTGCTGAAGTCAGAGCTGGAAATAAAGAAAAAAGAAAGTGAACAGATATTTAGAAAAAGCAGGCGAAAAAAGGAGGAATGTGAAATAAAGATGAATGACATACAAAGAGAAAAGGAGGTACTGAGGAGAGAGACTAAAAAGAGAAGAAGAGAATTGGACCAAAGACTGGAAGAAACCTTGAGAGAGAGGGATGAGTCAGACATGTTGAGGATAAAACTGCAACGGCAGGAGGAGGAGCTGGCTGAGGAAAAGCAGAGAATTAAAGACCAGACTACTCTTCTCCAAGTAAACAGAGAACATGAAAAAAACAGCCTGGAACAGCAAGAGGTGAAAAGCATCAAGGAGAAAGTTGAAATAATACACCAAAGCTCAAAATTCACAGATTCCATTATTGACCTTCAAAACTGGAGACAAAAGATGTATATACACTTGGAAATAATTAGGAGGGAAATGGGAATTCTGGAAAATGTAAATGTTCATTTAGGGAAACAAAAAGAAGGGCTCAAAGCATTAAAAGCTCAAAACAGCACTGTAAGAGGCAACATGAGCCGCATAAAATATCAGCTAAAGACGGACTTTGAAAAAATGACAATAAAAGCAAAAGCAGAGATGGATGAAATGGTTCACATACGAGACGATATCCAAAAACAAAAACAGGAGCTTGAAATCAAACTAGAATATGTTAAAAGAGAAAGAAGAGAGATGCAAGTGTTGAAGACTGAGTTGGAGATCAGCAAAAGAGAAAATCAACAGCTGATCAGAAAAGGCATTCGCAAAGAGCAGGAAGGTAAAAAGATGTGGGCTGAGGTCAAAGGAGAAAAAGACGTCCTCAAGAGGGAGACACAAAAGAGAAAGAAAGAGCTCGACCAGCGACTTGAGAGAATTAACAGAGAGAGGGATGAACTGGAGATCATGAAATTGAAGATGCAAAGAAAAAATGACAGGAGCAAAGATGTAATGAAAGAGTCCAGGATGGCAATAGTCACAAACATTCCAGATCCAATTCAATTGAGAAACAAACATGAATTTAAATATGTCAAAATGAAAGATGATACCCATGAAGAAATTCAAGAGATAGAAGAAATCGAACAACAAGAAGAAGACAATGTCATGCTGCATTTTAAACAGATTGAGAAGGCAAAAGGAGAAGAACTGGAACCAAATAAAGAAAAAAGTGCAAAGAACATCGTCTTAAAAGTAGAAGGTATAAAAAGAATGTCTGATGTGGTCAATGAAAAGAGAGGCAGTGAGATGATGAGTAAAGAGAAACTGGACTTGGAGCTGATGAGGTCTGACATCCTGAAACAAAGTGACATATTAGAACAAGTGATACAAGATATAAAAGAGGAAAAAGACAAACTGGAAATCACAAAGACTGAGCTACAACAGAAGAAAGAACATGCAGACAGTCAGTTTGATGAGATCAACAGAGAGAAAATCAACATTAAAGATATGACCCTTCAGCTTCAGACAGAAAGAGATAAACTTGACAATGTCATGGACATGATTACCTTAAAACAAGAAGAACAACAACTCAAGGAAGAAGAGTTCAAAAGACAAACACAAGAACTGGAAACCACTAAGAACAGAGTACTGGTAGAAAGAAATGAACTGGAACTTTTGAGGAAGGATCTCAACAGGAAGAAAGAAGAGATTGAAGCTGCCATGAACACCATCAGTGGAGAGAGAGAACAACTCAATCAGATGAAGTGTAGTACTGACATGGACAGACGAATGCTCGAGAATGAAAAGGACAGAATGGAAGGAGAAAGGTCTGAGCTGACAATAAGAGAACATCAACTCTTGAATGAAATGAAATCAATAGAACAAATGAGGGAAAAAACTGAAACAGCTGAATGAAAGGATGAGTGAAGACGTGATAAACAAAATCATGAGACTGGAACAAAACAATGAAGACTTACTGAAACAGTTGAGTGTTTTGGAGAAAAAGCATGAGGCTCTGGATAAACTGAAGGAAAATATGTCATCTTACACTGAGATATTAGAGAGAGAAAAAGAAGGGTTGAAGAGTATGTTGTCAGAAATTGTCATGCAAAGACAAGAAATGGCCAATAGACTGAAACAAGAGGCTGAGTTGGAAAAAGACACATCTTATAGAATTAAAGGCAGGGCAAGACAGAGAGGATCTGGATAGAGAGACTGAGATGATGAACAAAGAGAAACTGGACTTGGAGCTGCTGAGGTCTGACATCCTGAAACAAAGTGACATATTAGAACAAGTGATACAAGATATAAAAGAGGAAAAAGACAAACTGGAAATCACAAAGACTGAGCTACAACAGAAGAAAGAACATGCAGACAGTCAGTTTGATGAGATCAACAGAGAGAAAATCAACATTAAAGATCTGACCCTTCAGCTTCAGACAGAAAGAGATAAACTTGACAATGTCATGGACATGATTACCTTAAAACAAGAAGAACAACAACTCAAGGAAGAAGAGTTCAAAAGACAAACGCAACAACTGGAAACCACTAAGAACAGTGTACTGGTAGAAAGAAATGAACTGGAACTTTTGAGGAAGGATCTCAACAGGAAGAAAGAAGAGATTGAAGCTGCCATGAACACCATCAGTGGAGAGAGAGAACAACTCAATCAGATGAAGAGTAGTACTGACAAGGACAGACGAATGCTCGAGAATGAAAAGGACAGAATGGAAGGAGAAAGGTCTGAGCTGAAAATAAGAGAACATCAACTCTTGAATGAAATGAAATCACTAGAACAAAACTGAGGGAAAAACTGAAACAGCTGAATGAAAGGATGAGTGAAGATGTGAAAAACAAAATCATGAGACTGGAACAAAACAATGAAGACTTACTGAAACAGTTGAGTGTTTTGGAGAAAAAGCATGAGGCTCTGGATAAACTGAAGGAAAATATGTCATCTTACACTGAGATATTAGAGAGAGAAAAAGAAGGGTTGAAGAGTATGTTGTCAGAAATTGCCATGCAAAGACAAGAAATGGCCAATAGACTGAAACAAGAGGCTGAGTTGGAAAAGACACATCTTATAGAACTAAAGGCAGGGCAAGACAGAGAAGATCTGGATAGAGAGAGTGAGATGATGGACAAAGAGAAACTGGACTTGGAGCTGATGAGGTCTGACATCCTGAAACAAAGTGACATATTAGAACAAGTGATACAAGATATAAAAGAGGAAAAAGACAAACTGGAAATCACAAAGACTGAGCTACAACAGAAGAAAGAACATGCAGACAGTCAGTTTGATGAGATCAACAGAGAGAAAATCAACATTAAAGATCTGACCCTTCAGCTTCAGACAGAAAGAGATAAACTTGACAATGTCATGGACATGATTACCATAAAACAAGAAGAACAACAACTCAAGGAAGAAGAGTTCAAAAGACAAACACAAGAACTGGAAACCAGTAAGAACAGTGTACTGGTAGAAAGAAATGAACTGGAACTTTTGAGGAAGGATCTCAACAGGAAGAAAGAAGAGATTGAAGCTGCCATGAACACCATCAGTGGAGAGAGAGAACATCTCAATCAGATGAAGAGTAGTACTGACAAGGACAGACGAATGCTCGAGAATGAAAAGGACAGAATGGAAGGAGAAAGGTCTGAGCTGACAATAAGAGAACATCAACTCTTGAATGAAATGAAATCACTAGACTCTGAGGGAAAAAAACTGCAACAGCTGAATGAAAAGGATGAGTGAAGACGTGAAAAACAAAATGGAAAGATTACAACAAAACAATCAAGACGTACTAATGCTGTACACTGTATTGGAACAAAAGCTTACTGCTCTAGATGTACAGAAAGAGAACCTGGCTGGATACAGTGAGCTGTTAGAGAGAGAAAAGAAAAGTCTGATAGGCATACTGTCAGACATGGTCATCCAGAGAGGAAACATGGACAATCAATGGAAGCTGCAATTTGAGTTGGACAAACAAGATCTTTACAAATTGAAGTCAGAGCTGAAGCAAGACAGAGAAGATCTGGATAGAGAGAATGAGATGATGAACAAAGAGAAACTGGACTTGGAGCTGCTGAGGTCTGACATCCTGAAACAAAGTGACATATTAGAACAAGTGATACAAGATATAAAAGAGGAAAAAGACAAACTGGAAATCACAAAGACTGAGCTACAACAGAAGAAAGAACATGCAGACAGTCAGTTTGATGAGATCAACAGAGAGAAAATCAACATTAAAGATCTGACCCTTCAGCTTCAGACAGAAAGAGATAAACTTGACAATGTCATGAACATGATTACCTTAAAACAAGAAGAACAACAACTCAAGGAAGAAGAGTTCAAAAGACAAACACAAGAACTGGAAACCACTAAGAACAGTGTACTGGTAGAAAGAAATGAACTGGAACTTTTGAGGAAGGATCTCAACAGGAAGAAAGAAGAGATTGAAGCTGCCATGAACACCATCAGTGGAGAGAGAGAACAACTCAATCAGATGAAGAGTAGTACTGACATGGACAGACGAAGGCTCGAGAATGAAAAGGACAGAATGGAAGGAGAAAGGTCTGAGCTGACAATAAGAGAACATCAACTCTTGAATGAAATGAAATCACTAGAAAATCTGAGGGAAAAAACTGCAACAGCTGAATGAAAGGATGAGTGAAGACGTGAAAAACAAAATCATGAGACTGGAACAAAACAATGAAGACTTACTGAAACAGTTGAGTGTTTTGGAGAAAAAGCATGAGGCTCTGGATAAACTGAAGGAAAATATGTCATCTTACACTGAGATATTAGAGAGAGAAAAAGAAGGGTTGAAGAGTATGTTGTCAGAAATTGCCATGCAAAGACAAGAAATGGCCAATAGACTGAAACAAGAGGCTGAGTTGGAAAAGACACATCTTATAGAACTAAAGGCAGGGCAAGACAGAGAGGATATGGATAGAGAGAGTGAGATGATGAACAAAGAGAAACTGGACTTGGAGCTGATGAGGTCTGACATCCTGAAACAAAGTGACATATTAGAACAAGTGATACAAGATATAAAAGAGGAAAAAGACAAACTGGAAATCACAAAGACTGAGCTACAACAGAAGAAAGAACATGCAGACAGTCAGTTTGATGAGATCAACAGAGAGAAAATCAACATTAAAGATCTGACCCTTCAGCTTCAGACAGAAAGAGATAAACTTGACAATGTCATGGACATGATTACCTTAAAACAAGAAGAACAACAACTCAAGGAAGAAGAGTTCAAAAGACAAACACAAGAACTGGAAACCAGTAAGAACAGTGTACTGGTAGAAAGAAAGGAACTGGAACTTTTGAGGAAGGATCTCAACAGGAAGAAAGAAGAGATTGAAGCTGCCATGAACACCATCAGTGGAGAGAGAGAACATCTCAATCAGATGAAGAGTAGTACTGACAAGGACAGACGAATGCTCGAGAATGAAAAGGACAGAATGGAAGGAGAAAGGTCTGAGCTGAAAATAAGAGAAGATCAACTCTTGAATGAAATGAAATCACTAAAAACTCTGAGGGAAAAAAACTACAACAGCTAAATGAAAAGATGAGTGAAGACGTGAAAAACAAAATGGAAAGATTACAACAAAACAATCAAGACGTACTAATGCTGTACACTGTATTGGAACAAAAGCTTACTGCTCTAGATGTACAGAAAGAGAACCTGGCTGGATACAGTGAGCTGTTAGAGAGAGAAAAGAAAAGTCTGATAGGCATACTGTCAGACATGGTCATCCAGAGAGGAAACATGGACAATCAATGGAAGCTGCAATTTGAGTTGGACAAACAAGATCTTTACAAATTGAAGTCAGAGCTGAAGCAAGACAGAGAAGATCTGGATAGAGAGAATGAGATGATGAACAAAGAGAAACTGGACTTGGAGCTGCTGAGGTCTGACATCCTGAAACAAAGTGACATATTAGAACAAGTGATACAAGATATAAAAGAGGAAAAAGACAAACTGGAAATCACAAAGACTGAGCTACAACAGAAGAAAGAACATGCAGACAGTCAGTTTGATGAGATCAACAGAGAGAAAATCAACATTAAAGATCTGACCCTTCAGCTTCAGACAGAAAGAGATAAACTTGACAATGTCATGAACATGATTACCTTAAAACAAGAAGAACAACAACTCAAGGAAGAAGAGTTCAAAAGACAAACACAAGAACTGGAAACCAGTAAGAACAGTGTACTGGTAGAAAGAAATGAACTGGAACTTTTGAGGAAGGATCTCAACAGGAAGAAAGAAGAGATTGAAGCTGCCATGAACACCATCAGTGGAGAGAGAGAACAACTCAATCAGATGAAGAGTAGTACTGACAAGGACAGACGAATGCTCGAGAATGAAAAGGACAGAATGGAAGGAGAAAGGTCTGAGCTGACAATAAGAGAACATCAACTCTTGAATAAAATGAAATCACTAGAAAATCTGAGGGAAAAACTGCAACAGCTGAATGAAAGGATGAGTGAAGACGTGAAAAAGAAAATCATGAGACTGGAACAAAACAATGAAGACTTACTGAAACAGTTGAGTGTTTTGGAGAAAAAGCATGAGGCTCTGGATAAACTGAAGGAAAATATGTCATCTCACACTGAGATATTAGAGAGAGAAAAAGAAGGGTTGAAGAGTATGTTGTCAGAAATTGCCATGCAAAGACAAGAAATGGCCAATAGACTGAAACAAGAGGCTGAGTTGGAAAAAGACACATCTTATAGAACTAAAGGCAGGGCAAGACAGAGAGGATCTGGATAAAGAGAGTGAGATGATGAACAAAGAGAAACTGGACTTGGAGCTGATGAGGTCTGACATCCTGAAACAAAGTGACATATTAGAACAAGTGATACAAGATATAAAAGAGGAAAAAGACAAACTGGAAATCACAAAGACTGAGCTACAACAGAAGAAAGAACATGCAGACAGTCAGTTTGATGAGATCAACGGAGAGAAAATCAACATTAAAGATCTGACCCTTCAGCTTCAGACAGAAAGAGATAAACTTGACAATGTCATGGACATGATTACCTTAAAAAGAGAAGAACAACAACTCAAGGAAGAAGAGTTCAAAAGACAAATACAAGAACTGGAAACCACTAAGAACAGTGTACTGGTAGAAAGAAATGAACTGGAACTTTTGAGGAAGGATCTCAACAGGAAGAAAGAAGAGATTGAAGCTGCCATGAACACCATCAGTGGAGAGAGAGAACAACTCAATCAGATGAAGAGTAGTACTGACATGGACAGACGAATGCTCGAGAATGAAAAGGACAGAATGGAAGGAGAAAGGTCTGAGCTGACAATAAGAGAACATCAACTCTTGAATGAAATGAAATCACTAGAAAATCTGAAGGAAAAAATACAACAGCTAAATGAAAAGATGAGTGAAGACGTGAAAAACAAAATGGAAAGATTACAACAAAACAATCAAGACGTACTAATGCTGTACACTGTATTGGAACAAAAGCTTACTGCTCTAGATGTACAGAAAGAGAACCTGGCTGGATACAGTGAGCTGTTAGTGAGAGAAAAGAAAAGTCTGATAGGCATACTGTCAGACATGGTCATCCAGAGAGGAAACATGGACAATCAATGGAAGCTGCAGTTTGAGTTGGACAAACAAGATCTTTACAAATTGAAGTCAGAGCTGAAGCAAGACAGAGAAGATCTGGATAGAGAGAATGAGATGATGAACAAAGAGAAACTGGACTTGGAGCTGATGAGGTCTGACATCCTGAAACAAAGTGACATATTAGAACAAGTGATACAAGATATAAAAGAGGAAAAAGACAAACTGGAAATCACAAAGACTGAGCTACAACAGAAGAAAGAACATGCAGACAGTCAGTTTGATGAGATCAACAGAGAGAAAATCAACATTAAAGATCTGACCCTTCAGCTTCAGACAGAAAGAGATAAACTTGACAATGTCATGGACATGATTACCTTAAAACAAGAAGAACAACAACTCAAGGTAGAAGAGTTCAAAAGACAAACACAAGAACTGGAAACCAGTAAGAACAGTGTACTGGTAGAAAGAAAGGAACTGGAACTTTTGAGGAAGGATCTCAACAGGAAGAAAGAAGAGATTGAAGCTGCCATGAACACCATCAGTGGAGAGAGAGAACAACTCAATCAGATGAAGAGTAGTACTGACAAGGACAGACGAATGCTCGAGAATGAAAAGGACAGAATGGAAGGAGAAAGGTCTGAGCTGACAATAAGAGAACATCAACTCTTGAATGAAATTAAATCACTAGAAAATCTGAAGGAAAAAATACAACAGCTAAATGAAAAGATGAGTGAAGACATGAAAAACAAAATGGAAAGATTACAACAAAACAATCAAGACGTACTAATGCTGTACACTGTATTGGAACAAAAGCTTACTGCTCTAGATGTACAGAAAGAGAACCTGGCTGGATACAGTGAGCTGTTATTGAGAGAAAAGAAAAGTCTGATAGGCATACTGTCAGACATGGTCATCCAGAGAGGAAACATGGACAATCAATGGAAGCTGCAGTTTGAGTTGGACAAACAATATCTTTACAAATTGAAGTCAGAGCTGAAGCAAGACAGAGAAGATCAGGATAGAGAGAATGAGATGATGAACAAAGAGAAACTGGACTTGGAGCTGATGAGGTCTGACATCCTGAAACAAAGTGACATATTAGAACAAGTGATACAAGATATAAAAGAGGAAAAAGACAAACTGGAAATCACAAAGACTGAGCTACAACAGAAGAAAGAACATGCAGACAGTCAGTTTGATGAGATCAACAGAGAGAAAATCAACATTAAAGATCTGACCCTTCAGCTTCAGACAGAAAGAGATAAACTTGACAATGTCATGGACATGATTACCTTAAAACAAGAAGAACAACAACTCAAGGAAGAAGAGTTCAAAAGACAAACACAAGAACTGGAAACCACTAAGAACAGTGTACAGCATTAGTACGTCTTGATTGTTTTGTTGTAATCTTTCCATTTTGTTTTTCACGTCTTCACTCATCTTTTCATTTAGCTGTTGTATTTTTTTCCCTCAGAGTTTTTAGTGATTTCATTTCATTCAAGAGTTGATCTTCTCTTATTTTCAGCTCAGACCTTTCTCCTTCCATTCTGTCCTTTTCATTCTCGAGCATTCGTCTGTCCTTGTCAGTACTACTCTTCATCTGATTGAGATGTTCTCTCTCTCCACTGATGGTGTTCATGGCAGCTTCAATCTCTTCTTTCTTCCTGTTGAGATCCTTCCTCAAAAGTTCCAGTTCCTTTCTTTCTACCAGTACACTGTTCTTACTGGTTTCCAGTTCTTGTGTTTGTCTTTTGAACTCTTCTTCCTTGAGTTGTTGTTCTTCTTGTTTTAAGGTAATCATGTCCATGACATTGTCAAGTTTATCTCTTTCTGTCTGAAGCTGAAGGGTCAGATCTTTAATGTTGATTTTCTCTCTGTTGATCTCATCAAACTGACTGTCTGCATGTTCTTTCTTCTGTTGTAGCTCAGTCTTTGTGATTTCCAGTTTGTCTTTTTCCTCTTTTATATCTTGTATCACTTGTTCTAATATGTCACTTTGTTTCAGGATGTCAGACCTCATCAGCTCCAAGTCCAGTTTCTCTTTGTTCATCATCTCACTCTCTCTATCCAGATCCTCTCTGTCTTGCCCTGCCTTTAGTTCTATAAGATGTGTCTTTTTCCAACTCAGCCTCTTGTTTCAGTCTATTGGCCATTTCTTGTCTTTGCATGGCAATTTCTGACAACATACTCTTCAACCCTTCTTTTTCTCTCTCTAATATCTCAGTGTAAGATGACATATTTTCCTTCAGTTTATCCAGAGCCTCATGCTTTTTGCTCCAAAACACTCAAGTGTTTCAGTAAGTCTTCATTGTTTTGTTCCAGTCTCATGATTTTGTTTATCACGTCTTCACTCATCCTTTCATTCAGCTGTTGCAGTTTTTCCCTCAGATTTTCTAGTGATTTCATTTCATTCAAGAGTTGATGTTCTCTTATTGTCAGCTCAGACCTTTCTCCTTCCATTCTGTCCTTTTCATTCTCGAGCATTCGTCTGTCCATGTCAGTACTACACTTCATCTGATTGAGTTGTTCTCTCTCTCCACTGATGGTGTTCATGGCAGCTTCAATCTCTTCTTTCTTCCTGTTGAGATCCTTCCTCAAAAGTTCCAGTTCCTTTCTTTCTACCAGTACACTGTTCTTACTGGTTTCCAGTTCTTGTGTTTGTCTTTTGAACTCTTCTTCCTTGAGTTGTTGTTCTTCTTGTTTTAAGGTAATCATGTCCATGACATTGTCAAGTTTATCTCTTTCTGTCTGAAGCTGAAGGGTCAGATCTTTAATGTTGATTTTCTCTCTGTTGATCTCATCAAACTGACTGTCTGCATGTTCTTTCTTCTGTTGTAGCTCAGTCTTTGTGATTTCCAGTTTGTCTTTTTCCTCTTTTATATCTTGTATCACTTGTTCTAATATGTCACTTTGTTTCAGGATGTCAGACCTCAGCAGCTCCAAGTCCAGTTTCTCTTTGTTCATCATCTCATTCTCTCTATCCAGATCTTCTCTGTCTTGCTTCAGCTCTGACTTCAATTTGTAAAGATCTTGTTTGTCCAACTCAAATTGCAGCTTCCATTGATTGTCCATGTTTCCTCTCTGGATGACCATGTCTGACAGTATGCCTATCAGACTTTTCTTTTCTCTCTCTAACAGCTCACTGTATCCAGCCAGGTTCTCTTTCTGTACATCTAGAGCAGTAGCTACAACAGAAGAAAGAACATGCAGACAGTCAGTTTGATGAGATCAACAGAGAGAAAATCAACATTAAAGATCTGACCCTTCAGCTTCAGACAGAAAGAGATAAACTTGACAATGTCATGAACATGATTACCTTAAAACAAGAAGAACAACAACTCAAGGAAGAAGAGTTCAAAAGACAAACACAAGAACTGGAAACCAGTAAGAACAGTGTACTGGTAGAAAGAAATGAACTGGAACTTTTGAGGAAGGATCTCAACAGGAAGAAAGAAGAGATTGAAGCTGCCATGAACACCATCAGTGGAGAAAGAGAACAACTCAATCAGATGAAGAGTAGTACTGACATGGACAGACGAAGGCTCGAGAATGAAAAGGACAGAATGGAAGGAGAAAGGTCTGAGCTGACAATAAGAGAACATCAACTCTTGAATGAAATGAAATCACTAGAAAATCTGAGGGAAAAACTGCAACAGCTGAATGAAAGGATGAGTGAAGACGTGAAAAACAAAATCATGAGACTGGAACAAAACAATGAAGACTTATTGAAACAGTTGAGTGTTTTGGAGAAAAAGCATGAGGCTCTGGATAAACTGAAGGAAAATATGTCATCTTACACTGAGATATTAGAGAGAGAAAAAGAAGGGTTGAAGAGTATGTTGTCAGAAATTGCCATGCAAAGACAAGAAATGGCCAATAGACTGAAACAAGAGGCTGAGTTGGAAAAGACACATCTTATAGAACTAAAGGCAGGGCAAGACAGAGAGGATCTGGCTAGAGAGAGTGAGATGATGAACAAAGAGAAACTGGACTATGAGCTGATGAGGTCTGACATCCTGAAACAAAGTGACATATTAGAACAAGTGATACAAGATATAAAAGAGGAAAAAGACAAACTGGAAATCACAAAGACTGAGCTACAACAGAAGAAAGAACATGCAGACAGTCAGTTTGATGAGATCAACAGAGAGAAAATCAACATTAAAGATCTGACCCTTCAGCTTCAGACAGAAAGAGATAAACTTGACAATGTCATGAACATGATTACCTTAAAACAAGAAGAACAACAACTCAAGGAAGAAGAGTTCAAAAGACAAACACAAGAACTGGAAACCAGTAAGAACAGTGTACTGGTAGAAAGAAAGGAACTGGAACTTTTGAGGAAGGATCTCAACAGGAAGAAAGAAGAGATTGAAGCTGCCATGAACACCATCAGTGGAGAGAGAGAACAACTCAATCAGATGAAGAGTAGTACTGACAAGGACAGACGAATGCTCGAGAATGAAAAGGACAGAATGGAAGGAGAAAGGTCTGAGCTGAAAATAAGAGAAGATCAACTCTTGAATGAAATTAAATCACTAAAAACTCTGAGGGAAAAAATACAACAGCTAAATGAAAAGATGAGTGAAGACGTGAAAAACAAAATGGAAAGATTACAACAAAACAATCAAGACGTACTAATGCTGTACACTGTATTGGAACAAAAGCTTACTGCTCTAGATGTACAGAAAGAGAACCTGGCTGGATACAGTGAGCTGTTAGAGAGAGAAAAGAAAAGTCTGATAGGCATACTGTCAGACATGGTCATCCAGAGAGGAAACATGGACAATCAATGGAAGCTGCAGTTTGAGTTGGACAAACAAGATCTTTACAAATTGAAGTCAGAGCTGAAGCAAGACAGAGAAGATCTGGATAGAGAGACTGAGATGATGAACAAAGAGAAACTGGACTTGGAGCTGCTGAGGTCTGACATCCTGAAACAAAGTGACATATTAGAACAAGTGATACAAGATATAAAAGAGGAAAAAAGACAAACTGGAAATCACAAAGACTGAGCTACAACAGAAGAAAGAACATGCAGACAGTCAGTTTGATGAGATCAACAGAGAGAAAATCAACATTAAAGATCTGACCCTTCAGCTTCAGACAGAAAGAGATAAACTTGACAATGTCATGAACATGATTACCTTAAAACAAGAAGAACAACAACTCAAGGAAGAAGAGTTCAAAAGACAAACGCAACAACTGGAAACCACTAAGAACAGTGTACTGGTAGAAAGAAATGAACTGGAACTTTTGAGGAAGGATCTCAACAGGAAGAAAGAAGAGATTGAAGCTGCCATGAACACCATCAGTGGAGAGAGAGAACAACTCAATCAGATGAAGAGTAGTACTGACATGGACAGACGAAGGCTCGAGAATGAAAAGGACAGAATGGAAGGAGAAAGGTCTGAGCTGACAATAAGAGAACATCAACTCTTGAATGAAATGAAATCACTAGAAAATCTGAGGGAAAAAACTGCAACAGCTGAATGAAAGGATGAGTGAAGACGTGAAAAACAAAATCATGAGACTGGAACAAAACAATGAAGACTTACTGAAACAGTTGAGTGTTTTGGAGAAAAAGCATGAGGCTCTGGATAAACTGAAGGAAAATATGTCATCTTACACTGAGATATTAGAGAGAGAAAAAAGAAGGGTTGAAGAGTATGTTGTCAGAAATTGCCATGCAAAGACAAGAAACATGGCCAATCAGACTGGAAACAAGAGGCTGAGTTGGAAAAGACACATCTTTATAGAACTGAAGTAGAGCAGGAGCAAGACAGAGAAGATCTGGATAGAGAGAGTGAGATGATGAACAAAGAGAAACTGGACTTGGAGCTGATGAGGTCTGACATCCTGAAACAACGTGACGTATTAGAACAAGTGATACAAGATATAAAAGAGGAAAGAGACAAACTGGAAATCACAAAGACTGAGCTGCAAAAGAAGAAAGAACATGCTGACAGTCAGTTTGATGAGATAAACCAAGAAAAACAACAATTGTATCAAATAAAGACAACTACTGAAAGTGAGATAGCAAGGTTTTTAAATGAAAATAAGAGGATGGAAGGAGAACTGGCTGAGCTTAAAATTACAAAGGTCCGGCTCACCAGGTTAATGAACTTCATGGTAAGTCTCATAGCAAAACTCAAAGAGTTGAATCAAAGGAGACATGAGGACTTTACAAAGACTATGGACAGATTTGGACAGAAATATAAAGATATGCTCCAATCGAACTCAATATTGGAACACAAGTGTAATGAACTTGATAAACAGAGAAAAAAAAGATCACTGGTTATTATGACCTGATGCAAAAAGATAAGAACCATATGGTGACAATAATGTTTGACAAAGCGGTACAAAGTGAGGTTGTAAAGGAATGGCTTCAGGAGCAAGATGTTGATGAACAGTATTTGAATAAACCTAAAGAGTTTGAATGTGAGGATGTTTTTCAGTCAGATGACCTGATCCAGACTGAAGAATTTGAACATCAGTGGAAGTTAGAGGGAGATAAACATGATCTTGAAAGAAAACCTAAACACTTGAAAACTAAGAGGGAAGGTCTTCTGCTGATGGTGGCAGAAGATGAAGGGAAAAATATACAGAAGATGTTCAAGTCGGCTCCAGGAGCCAAATGATTTTACTGACGAGAAAATGTCAAGAAGAGATTATTTGCGAAAGATCTGGAAGGATACAAAAATGGAGCGGAAGGAGATCAGTCAGATGAAGTGCATGAGCCATGAGATGAAAAACAACCTAGAGAAAAGACTAAATGTGATCAATCAGTTTGTTAAGAGAACATGGTTACAGAAAGAAAAGGAACTACTGGAGAATAAGCTGAAAAAAGGACTAAGTAAGGACATGACATCCCAAATTGACTGCGAGCGAGACAGCACACAACACTGGATAAAAAATACAGAGAGATCCAACAACTTCAAGTTCAGATGCCTCAGTGAGAAAGAAAAACTGTGTAGAACACTGACAAGTATCGATAAAGCTAATCAAACATTCAAGGACGATATAACCACAAGGGATGGAACAATGCAAGTAAAACAACAGACTTCTGCTAAAACGTATCAAGAGAAGATGAAGGTAGAAGAAACTGATGCAGGTCCAGAGACAACCAGCGGACTCCTTTGTCAGCTCCGGCATTATTGCTATCGATGCTGCTGCCCTTGCTGTCCCTGCTGCAAGCAAGTCTGCCAGGAGGAGAACTGAGAGACAGGTCTGTGTCACTGTCATTACAAATATGAATGTTGCTGGCATACAAATACAATACAGTATTTCTACTTTTCTTAAACAAGTATTTGTCTTAATCACTTGTAATCCAAAGATAAAGAACTTATTTTATTTTTTTAGTTTAGGAAGTATGTATTTCATTGTCTGCAAATGGTTTCTTTCTGGAAGTCCAGATCGCTGAACAATTGAAATTTACCAGCCAGATGTTTTCTTATATAGTAGAGTTGCTTATGTGAATTCAAACTACCTTTTTGACCCTTTGTTAAACCATGATGAGCACTAACAAAAAGTAATACAGTAACTCAAAATGTCAAGGTATTTCTGCAGATCAGTGCAAAATTTGTGAAGCTTGTGTGTCTTGAAAGTGCCTTGCCTTTACTGGGTATTGCACCATGTTTGTTTGCATATGTCATATATTTCAATCAGGAGAGACAAGTATATGAAGTAATGATGAATGTTTATTATAACGGATGATATGTGATAATAATGTCTTGGCAGAAAGTTGCAGAAATATTCTACAGGAACAATTGTAATCGAGGGGCGTCGGTCCTGAGCAGCAGCGAGATAAATCCCCCCATGGAGTCCAGACACTGGTGGAGGTTGTGGCTGATGATTCTACAGACGAATGCTCGAGAATGAAAAGGACAGAATGGAAGGAGAAAGGTCTGAGCTGACAATAAGAGAACATCAACTCTTGAATGAAATGAAATCACTAGAAAATCTGAGGGAAAAACTGCAACAGCTGAATGAAAGGATGAGTGAAGACGTGAAAAACAAAATCATGAGACTGAAACAAAACAATGAAGACTTATTGAAACACTTGAGTGTTTTGGAGAAAAAGCATGAGGGCTCTGGATAAACTGAAGGAAAATATGTCATCTTACACTGAGATATTAGAGAGAGAAAAAGAAGGGTTGAAGAGTATGTTGTCAGAAATTGCCATGCAAAGACAAGAAATGGCCAATAGACTGAAACAAGAGGCTGAGTTGGAAAAGACACATCTTATAGAACTAAAGGCAGGGCAAGAAAGAGAGGATCTGGATAGAGAGAGTGAGATGATGAACAAAGAGAAACTGGACTATGAGCTGATGAGGTCTGACATCCTGAAACAAAGTGACATATTAGAACAAGTGATACAAGATATAAAAGAGGAAAAAGACAAACTGGAAATCACAAAGACTGAGCTACAACAGAAGAAAGAACATGCAGACAGTCAGTTTGATGAGATCAACAGAGAGAAAATCAACATTAAAGATCTGACCCTTCAGCTTCAGACAGAAAGAGATAAACTTGACAATGTCATGAACATGATTACCTTAAAACAAGAAGAACAACAACTCAAGGAAGAAGAGTTCAAAAGACAAACACAAGAACTGGAAACCACTAAGAACAGTGTACTGGTAGAAAGAAATGAACTGGAACTTTTGAGGAAGGATCTCAACAGGAAGAAAGAAGAGATTGAAGCTGCCATGAACACCATCAGTGGAGAGAGAGAACATCTCAATCAGATGAAGAGTAGTACTGACAAGGACAGACGATTGCTCGAGAATGAAAAGGACAGAATGGAAGGAGAAAGGTCTGAGCTGAAAATAAGAGAACATCAACTCTTGAATGAAATTAAATCACTAAAAACTCTGAGGGAAAAAATACAACAGCTAAATGAAAAGATGAGTGAAGACATGAAAAACAAAATGGAAAGATTACAACAAAACAATCAAGACGTACTAATGCTGTACACTGTATTGGAACAAAAGCTTACTGCTCTAGATGTACAGAAAGAGAACCTGGCTGGATACAGTGAGCTGTTAGAGAGAGAAAAGAAAAGTCTGATAGGCATACTGTCAGACATGGTCATCCAGAGAGGAAACATGGACAATCAATGGAAGCTGCAGTTTGAGTTGGACAAACAAGATCTTTACAAATTGAAGTCAGAGCTGAAGCAAGACAGAGAAGATCTGGATAGAGAGAATGAGATGATGAACAAAGAGAAACTGGACTTGGAGCTGATGAGGTCTGACATCCTGAAACAACGTGACGTATTAGAACAAGTGATACAAGATATAAAAGAGGAAAGAGACAAACTGGAAATCACAAAGACTGAGCTGCAAAAGAAGAAAGAACATGCTGACAGTCAGTTTGATGAGATAAACCAAGAAAAACAACAATTGTATCAAATAAAGACAACTACTGAAAGTGAGATAGCAAGGTTTTTAAATGAAAATAAGAGGATGGAAGGAGAACTGGCTGAGCTTAAAATTACAAAGGTCCGGCTCACCAGGTTAATGAACTTCATGGTAAGTCTCAGAGCAAAACTCAAAGAGTTGAATCAAAGGAGACATGAGGACTTTACAAAGACTATGGACAGATTTGGACAGAAATATAAAGATATGCTCCAATCGAACTCAATATTGGAACACAAGTGTAATGAACTTGATAAACAGAAAAAAAAGATCACTGGTTATTATGACCTGATGCAAAAAGATAAGAACCATATGGTGACAATAATGTTTGACAAAGCGGTACAAAGTGAGGTTGTAAAGGAATGGCTTCAGGAGCAAGATGTTGATGAACAGTATTTGAATAAACCTAAAGAGTTTGAATGTGAGGATGTTTTTCAGTCAGATGACCTGATCCAGACTGAAGAATTTGAACATCAGTGGAAGTTAGAGGGAGATAAACATGATCTTGAAAGAAAACCTAAACACTTGAAAACTAAGAGGGAAGGTCTTCTGCTGATGGTGGCAGAAGATGAAGGGAAAAATATACAGAAGATGTTCAAGTCGGCTCCAGAGCCAAATGATTTTACAGACGAGAAAATGTCAAGAAGAGATTATTTGCGAAAGATCTGGAAGGATACAAAAATGGAGCGGAAGGAGATCAATCAGATGAAGTGCATGAGCCATGAGATGAAAAACAACCTAGAGAAAAGACTAAATGTGATCAATCAGTTTGTTAAGAGAACATGGTTACAGAAAGAAAAGGAACTACTGGAGAATAAGCTGAAAAAAGGACTAAGTAAGGACATGACATCCCAAATTGACTGCGAGCGAGACAGCACAACACTGGATAAAAAATACAGAGAGATCCAACAACTTCAAGTTCAGATGCTCAGTGAGAAAGAAAAACTGTGTAGAACACTGACAAGTATCGATAAAGCTAATCAAACATTCAAGGACGATATAACCACAAGGGATGGAACAATGCAAGTAAAACAACAGACTTCTGCTAAAACGTATCAAGAGAAGATGAAGGTAGAAGAAACTGATGCAGGTCCAGAGACAACCAGCGGACTCCTTTGTCAGCTCCGGCATTATTGCTATCGATGCTGCTGCCCTTGCTGTCCCTGCTGCAAGCAAGTCTGCCAGGAGGAGAACTGAGAGACAGGTCTGTGTCACTGTCATTACAAATATGAATGTTGCTGGCATACAAATACAATACAGTATTTCTACTTTTCTTAAACAAGTATTTGTCTTAATCACTTGTAATCCAAAGATAAGAACTTATTTTATTTTTTTAGTTTAGGAAGTATGTATTTCATTGTCTGCAAATGGTTTCTTTCTGGAAGTCCAGATCGCTGAACAATTGAAATTTACCAGCCAGATGTTTTCTTATATAGTAGAGTTGCTTATGTGAATTCAAACTACCTTTTTGACCCTTTGTTAAACCATGATGAGCACTAACAAAAAGTAATACAGTAACTCAAAATGTCAAGGTATTTCTGCAGATCAGTGCAAAATTTGTGAAGCTTGTGTGTCTTGAAAGTGCCTTGCCTTTACTGGGTATTGCACCATGTTTGTTTGCATATGTCATATATTTCAATCAGGAGAGACAAGTATATGAAGTAATGATGAATGTTTATTATAACGGATGATATGTGATAATAATGTCTTGGCAGAAAGTTGCAGAAATATTCTACAGGAACAATTGTAATCGAGGGGCGTCGGTCCTGAGCAGCAGCGAGATAAATCCCCCCATGGAGTCCAGACACTGGTGGAGGTTGTGGCTGATGATTCTGATGAGGCTGATTGGCTGAAGAGGCTGATGGAGCTGATGAATCTGTTAAGATCATGTGGAAGAGTGCTGTGACAGCTGCCAACAACAGAGAGAACATATTGAAATAATTGAACAGCTGTGAACACACCACGCTCATAATAGCAGCATAAATGTACTAAAGGCATGGAGAGAATCATATTTAAACAGAGGCAGCAGCAGTATCATAGGCTAACAATGTAGGTATGTTGTGAGTAAGCATGCATGGGAGGAGTGCATGCATGGGAGGAGTGCATGAAAGGGGTGAATGACAGGATGCACAAAAGATAAAACCTTCAGACCTAAACATGCCTGACTGAAATTATGCTATAGCTTCAAGCTTCATTTATTGGTTAACAAAATAAGATTCAATAACAACTTTAAGAGTGAGTGCATAATTTGCAGTTTTGCAGTTTGCAACACCTCAGTCCTTTATATTGCTTTTTTTTAAACAACTTACAAAAAGTACATTTCACAACATGAACATATCCCCCCTTTTGTCATCACCACCCACCCAAACAAAAATCAAGAAAAGAAGACACAGTAACTACAATATGCAGTTATACACAACAACAACAAAATAATAACAAAAAAAAACAATAAACTATTAAGCAAATAAACATGTATAAATGACAACACCATAAACCATTAAACATGTTTCTCCCCTATTACAAAGCTTCTTAGGAGCCCTCCAGAAAGCTCAGGTACTTTGCCCATTTTCTAGTGCAGACATCCAATCCTCAGTCCTCCTAAAAATCTGTCTGGCTATTATTGTCTGGCATTACTAGTTTGGACCCAGCTTCTTATGTGCTTATCCATCCCGTTTAGCATTGACAAATAATCTTGGGCTAAATGGAACCTGGGTCCCTGCAATCCAACATAGGCTTTGGATTTTGCCAAATACTTGATGAAGTATTTAGATATGGATCCAATTCAAACAGCCGGGCCACTTTAGTCTGCACAACTTTTAAGAGTTGGATGTATTTTTGCCTCACCATACAGTTTGACATACAGGCTTTGTAGTCCTGTTTAACTATTTAAAATATGACAGAGGAACCTCCAGAGGAAGAGATTGGATAAGATAATTCAGCTTGAGAACACAAACCATTTTTATAACATTGACCTCTATTGAGAGATTGAGAGTCTCCCATCTATTAACATCACAAGAGATTTTATTCAATAATGGATCCAAATTAACTTTAACAAGGTATTTAAACTGGGGAGGGAATAAGATACCCAGATATACTATACCTTGCTTGGGCCACTGAAATGCACCTGATTGTAAGGCTGTTACGGGGCATTGAGCTGTTAAAGGCAACACTGACTTGGACCAATTTACCCTATAACCTTAACATTTTTAAAGAAAGAGTCAATGATCCTGAGTAGCTAGGGTATTGATCTACTGGATTCAGACACAAAAAGTATATCATCAGCATAAAACATAAGTTTGTACCCTACCCCTCCTACCGTAACACCTGGGAAGATAGTCTCCCCCCTTATGGCTGCTGCCAAGGGCTCTATTGCAAACATATTGCAATTTTAAACATAATGTATTAAACTTAAGAATGAATTTTCACTTAATTACAGAACATATTTAATAGTTATTTATTATTTAACTGACCTTGCCAAGTTAACAATATTTTGTTTTGTTGTTGTTGCTGGTTCCTTTTTCTATTCATTGGTTTACCGTGTTATGTTATAATTATCTAAAAAAACAACTAAATTTGCCTTTATTATGTATTTAAAAAATGAATGTGTTGATGTGTTAAATAAATTATTTATTTGAACAAACCTTTCTTTGTCAAATAAAACTGTCCACATTAAAACATTTTTCTGTTAGGCGTATTTATTTACTTGTATTAAAAGCTGCTTGTTATTAATATTAACATTACTTATAACACATAACTTATAACAGTAGTAGACTGATACTACCATTGTAATCCATGTATTTACTAACTTCAAACAAAGGAACTAGAACCATTCAAATGTAATCCTAAAACTAGATATGATAGGATGAGATTATACAATGTTTAATTTAATGAATCTGTTGTTTACCTTGCAGGTTTGTGTCCTGACAAAGAGTATGACAGACTGGCTTTATTATTGCATGTCTGAAGTATAGTCTGGTGAACTATAGGGCCGGAGACCTTAGCATGGAGCAGAAATTATGGACCAGAAATTATGAGCAACACTTCAATCTTGTTGTTGCTATCTTCATTATAAGTAATAACTGCTGAAGAATGCCATTTTATTTAGAATTTTACACTTGAAATCACACTTGTTATTTTTCCAGCTACAGCCCTGTTTCCCATATACATGAAAACCTTACATATGATTGTAATCATAAGTTCCTCCTTTTAAACGTACAATATGTAATTTTCTGCGGCTAGGGGTCTCTCAATCAAAAGAATGGATGTATACACACCATTCCCGATTAAAATGTATCAGTTCACGGACAAGTTTATCCATCCAAGTTTTATTCACATTACGTTTAGTAATGTTAATTCATGTCATTCTAATTAAATAGCTGCAGTTTCCCACATAATTACGTTTTTTTTTTATTCAATTTGTATTACTAGCTGACTAGTTAGCGAGCAAGCAAGCTAACACTAGCTAGCAGCTAGAGTTAGACTTAAACTTACACTCTTTATTGATCCTTTTGGGATGACTCCCGCAAGGAAATTAGATTTCCAGCAGCAGATTTTAGCAGCATACAAAACACTCTTTATTTAAAGAGGTATAAAAAAAAAAAAAAAATACAGTATAGACAATGACAATAAACTTTTAGCTAAATATTTTTTACAAAAAGTAAACAAACAGTAAACAACAATAAACTACAGATAAAAAAAGATAAATATATAGATATATAGGACTATGTATGGTATTGTGTTATTGTACAGTTAATAAATAAATGACATTTAGCATAAATTAGCAGTTAGAGTGTCCAGGTATGTATGTGAGTAGATTATTAATTTATTGCACAGTGAATGAGTGAGTGGCTACCACTCCTTCCCTTCCTTCCTGTTCTGTTCTGTCCTCTTTACCCTGTTTATTCTATTTCCTCCTCCCCCCAAGTGAGGAGTTGTAGAGTATGATGGCATGAGGGACAAAGGAGTTCTTGAGTCTGTTGGTCCTACACTTGGGAAGGAGCAGCCTTCCACTGAACAGACTCCTCTGGTTGCTGATGACGGTGTGCAGGGGGTGGCTGGCATTGTCAGTAATGTCCAGCAGTTTGTCCAGTGTCCCCCTCTCTGCCACCGTCACCAGTGAGTCCAGCTTCATGCCGACCACAGAGCCGGCGCGCCTGATCAGTTTATCCAGTCTGGAGGTATCCTTCTTGGATATGCTGCCCCCCAGCACACCACAGTGTAGAAAAGGACGCTGGTAACCACAGACTGGTAAAACATCAACAGTAGTTTGCTGCAGATGTTGAAAGACTGCAGTCTCCTCAGGAAGTACAACCTGCTTTGTGTCTTTCTGTACAGGTGGCTGGTGTGTGTTGTCCAGTCCAGTTTATTGTCCAGCCACAGGCCGAGGTATTTGTATGACTGCACAGCCTCCACCTCAGCTCCCTCTAGCAGGACTGGTCGCGGTCTTGGTCTGGACCTCCCAAAGTCAATGACCAGCTCCTTGGTGTTGAGCTATAGGCAGTTAGTGCGACACCAGAGAGCAAAATCCCCCACCAGGCTCCGATACTCCTCCTCTCTGTCACCCCTGATACACCCAACGATGGCTGTGTCATCGGCGTACTTCTGTATGTGACACAGCTCCGAGTTGTAACAGAAGTCCGAGGTGTACAGGGTGAAGAGAAGAGGAGCCAGCACTGTGCCCTGGGCGGCTCCAGTGCTGCTTACCACAGTGTCAGACGTGGTGTCCTAAAACCACAATATCACAATATATTTCACGTCAGTGTCACCTTTTGGAAGTTTTCAGCACCAGGGGGAAAGGGATTAGTTGTAACGTTACTCAACGACGATGAGAGGTTTAACGTTACTTTGTGGGTGTGGGTGGGGATGGCTGGCAGAATCTCTGGGGTGGCAGAGACGTCCGATGGCCGTTGTTGTGCAGAAGATCTCCCAGCTGCCCGGAATGATCTCTCCCTTCACTTTTTTGTAATCTTAACTAACGTTAGTTGTTTTGGTTCTTAAACTTAGCTATCGTCGCCACAGGACAGTCACCTTTTATCATCTAAATTTAACTGTAGAGGCAGCTAAATGCGGAGGGGGAGAGATTTTTGGCACCACACCGGTAACGTTAGGAGACGTAAGGATGGCCGCTGTTCCGACTCAGGTGCCTGGGGTCTGATATGGTCTGTTTCCCGACGGATTATTAAACTGCTGTTAGCGTCGTTAGCACCTGCCGCTGGAGTTTGTGTTGGCCAGGTTCCGATTGCTGTAATGATAGTTGTTGGCTGCTAGTTGGCTGGGGGCTAATGTTAACTATGTGTCCCAAGGTATTTGTCATCCTGCCAGGCAGACAGATGGGTGTGCTACCTAAATTAGCATTAGTCGTCTACCGATACAATGTTACATAGCGAACTTAATCGTGGGTTAGCCCAGTGCTGTTGACCGTGGTCAAAACAATCATACTAAAATTAACTTTTGTTGTAACCTTATAATGTTACCTACCAAGCATTAGCTACTTGTTAGTCTATATTCACGACGTTCCACTTCCGGGACTGCTCCGGTGCCTAATTTTAAACTGCGGTTGATTTATGAGTGTACAGTATGTATGTCGAAGTCACAGATCACAGAAACTCACTTAAGAAATACAATGTGTATACATCTAGATTCTACTGTGTGTGTACCTCTGTGTGATAAGGACTGTATCATTTGTAAATGTTGTTTGGATGGTTTTTCATATATAGAAATGCACTGGTGGCATTTTAATTTATATGGCAATACATTTCTTGAATCCTTTAAGTCCTGTGATAGCTGCCTTTCAGCTCACAGACTGCAAACTGACTTGTCTCTTGTCTGCTTTTGGGTAAGGGCTGGCTCCATGAGTTAAAAGCTGGGCGATATGGAGAAAAACAAATATAACGACATTTTTGACCAAATACCTCAATATTGATATTGTGGCGATAGGGTTGATAATTGGTGGTTTCACAAAATATTTACACAATGAAATTTTTGATAATCATTAGTAACAGGAATTTATGGATATAATAACTACATGGGTAAAGGCAAACATAGTAAAGATAGAACAGTATGGTAACAGTCTGAGTCAAAGCCCAAGTCAAGACTAACAAGACTCCCAAGTCCTAAACTTTGCGTTTAAGTAAAAATAAAAATGTAATTAATTCAATTTATACAAATCATGAATGCATTTTCAATTATGTATTTATTTTTGTTGTTTTACCAAGTGCTACTACACTGACACTGCACTTTCATAATGTGTCTTATGTTTTAAAGTTTTATTAGTACGAGTTAGGGAGGGAACCCACTGAACCCACAACACTTGATGTTAATGTCTGACATGGCACCTCTAATTAAATGATTTAGCCTCAACTTACCATTCTTCGTGTAGTTTCAAATGTCGAACGAAGTTGGAAGTTGTTGCCTCTCCATCTGTAATTTGTCGACCCGCATGCTTCGCATATTGTAATTTTTTTTTTTGTTGACCACATAGTCTTTATACACAAACAAAAGTATATAAAGGGTTGTACTCAGTGGTGTAGGCAGAAATAGTATTTTGGCCAGTACAAAAGTGAGTGGGCCATTTTCAAAAATACGTAGAAGTAGCAAAAAGGACAAGCTGAAAAATACAGCAACAATTTTACCTTCCAATATAAACTGCATTACAACGGCAATAGCAGTACTGTCTACAACATGCTCGACCAACAAAGCTCAGTCTAAAAAGTTTGTACACAACAATATAGACAAAAACCTGTCGATTTTAACCTATTCAGGCTAAAATATATTTGCACCGGCAGAACCGGCTCTGCACAGCACTGTTATAAAATTAACCATTTTACTGCACAAAGTGGCCACTAAACATGAACCCAAACAGCAGAGAAGGCGTTTACATACTGCATGACACAGAATAGCCTACATCAGACAGAAATCGCACATGTAACATATCCTTTGTGCATTCATAACAGCATTGTTGCATCAGGACTATTGTCAGATCATGAGCAGCAAATGCACTACAACCAGTAAAAGAAAATCAAAGAATGAAAAATTCCAGCCAAGCATTGTTTGACTTATGAAAGATATCATGAAAAGTGGCCAGCAAAGCTCCAAATCTTAGACAGTGTATGGAGTCCACGGCAGTGACTCACAGATAAGTTATCTTCTTATTTAATGTGGGCAAAACACAAACGCGTTTCAGCTAGAAGCCATCATCAGTGTTCACGATTTCTTACTAAATAGGAAGGTTACTTAGCCTGACATCGTCATACTCAGATTCTAGATTCACTGCCTCAAGATAGCAACACGCCAAGAATTCACCTGAACACACCTCCCTGTAAGACCAGCACTCCCATGGGCGCAAAGATGGGCGTGCTTTGCTTTGCGCTGCGCTACGCCAGGTGCAAGATCCGTTTTAGCTACCTACTGAGGCATCTCACTTCTATTCCATCTTTGTTGGGAGTCGCACTGCGCAGTACCTAGTATCTTCAGGCCTCCACTCTAACTAGCTTGGTTTGAGGGCGTGCCACACTAGCAGCTAGGCTAGCATTATAACGTCCGTTTGTCACAGAAGTAAAGGCTGGACTACAATAGAGCTGTTTCGATCAGTTTGTGAACAGTTTCTGTGGGAGATGGTAACTCCCTTTGGGGTGGACTTTGGGCTTTTCCACTTTGTAAACCTAGTACATGCACAAAAAAGATATATAACACAACAAAGGAAAAGGAAAAAGCCAAAAAGCATAATATGAGCTTTTTAAAGTCCAAAACAAGTGGAGTTGCAAGTCTTTTCTGATTTTCTTGAGCAGAGTCTAAAGTGTCGTCTATATCCACGAAGTTCCACTTCCGGGATTGTTCAGGTGCTGACGGAAATTTCGCCGGATGTTTTTAATTTTGGCAAGATTTCCATTACCTTCCTCTTTCTTTGTGTTGGCGCTCTAAACTCTGGTGGATTTATGAGGACTATGGTTAACTGCTCCTCAGATCTCTGCAGGGTAAATCCAGACAGCGAGCTAGACTATCTGTCCAATCTGAGTTTTCAGTTGCACGACTAAAACAACCTTTGAACACACACCCAAACAAGTTCCTTCCTGAGGCTATTTTGCAGAGGTGCCGTTGATCTGTGCTCGAGTCTGACTTGAGTCCACACCTCTGCTTTCTTGCATGGGAATCTGGGAGTGGCAACACCTGACTGGACAAAGCAGTGGCGTCGCCAGAGATGTTCTTTTGCTGGTGCTTTGGGGTTGCTGGACGTTTCAGTGAGGGTGCTCTGAAATTTTGAGTTTCCCTTGACACTAATAGCCTAACATTACACACACTCGCACAGATGCCCACCCACCTCCGTCGCGGTTTACTAAGCAAGCGAACGAGAGAGATTGATTTAAAGTTGCCGATACAACAGCACCATAGAACTCTGATTAGCCCACCAAACATATTTCAAAAACCAGCCAACAAGCCGGGTTCAAACAATCATTACTGCAGCTCTGGCTCAGAAGATTAATGCAGCAGGCCAAATACACCACACATAGCTAAGCACACACATAAACACACACGCGCATGTATCCTCACACAGTTTTCACACTTGCACATATGGTCAAAATAATGTAGTCATATCTGTAGTGACTTAATATATCTAAATAAGCCACTGAGGGCGATCACGTTTTCTGGGCTAAAAATAAACCAGTGCGCTGTATAACTTTAGATTCGGTGATCAATTTATTCACATTTCTGTAAAACACATGTTCATTGTAATGCTCTTCTACAAGACAGAGATAAGAGTAAAGTTCTTGCATGGACCCCTATCAGCTGACTCACCCACTGTGGCCTGGCTGTGTGATCCCCTGGTCTAATGTCATGTACAGCAGGGTGACGTTAAGCATCCTCAGCAGCAATCACAGCCGTGGTCAGGTCATCTTCCTCCGGCCGCTTTTCTTCGTCCCGGTTGGTGACAAGTTCACCATATCTCTTAGTCTCATTTACAGGTTTTGATAAAGTCTCCACACCTTGACATTTAGGGAGTAAAAAACTATCCATTGCTAGCGTTAGACTCACTTCTCTTTCATTCTATTTCATTTTACTTTGAAATTTGCATATCTGCAATGGCTTCCACAAGTTCACCTGGAACCTCCAAATCTCAAGTTAGTTTGTTTATCTCATCAGACTAACTATCATTTTTTTCGTTTAGAAGCGGGCTGGTTTAGTGTGCTGTTACGACCACATCACACCCATTCTCCATTCACTTCACCGGCGTCCTGTTTCCCACCAGGATTGAATGTAAGGTCTCCCTTCTTACCCACCAGTGAATCTATGGAAATACCCCACCCCCCTATCTAAAAGAACTTCTCACCCCTCTAACTACAACTCGATCTCTCCGTTCAACAAACTCAAACCGCCTCCTTCTCCCCAAGACTAAGCTCAGCACCATGGGTGATCGGGCTTTCTGTTCTGCCGCTCCTCGGATCTGGAATGCCCTCCCCGACCTTCTGAGGGCACCTCAAACTATTGAGACTTTTAAAAAAGGACTAAAAACATTTCTTTTTAGGAGAACTTATGAGTTTTAACTAACCCTGCAAGTCGTTGCATTATCTATTTGTATTTTATATTGATGTTTTTACCATGCTTTTACCATGATCTTAACTGTAGCACTTTGAGATTTGCTCCAAATGTAAAGTGCATTACAAATCAAATCTATTATTATTATTATTATTATTATTATGTTTTGGCAGAGGTTAGCACACGTCAGCTAACTTGTGGCTAATTGTAGCTAAGTCTCCCATTCGTGATGTCAATCTGTCTTCTATAATCTAGTATTTATAGTAACAGTAATTCCTGTCCTTTAGGAGTCCTAAGGCCAGTGTTATTGCTGGTGCACAAGGCTTGACTCGCTTGCGTCTCTCTCTCTCTCGCTCCGCTCTCTCTACCTGGCTAACACTGGCACGGAACCATAACGTCCCTCCCCCATAGCTCTCCTCCAATCACAAGTATAGCTGCTGACTGGCAAATCACACACTCACTAACATACATATTTCTCTATAAACATGTTTCCGTTGTCTGACTGCTTCTTGTCACATATTGGACACATTGGACATCCATCGCTGACTGTGAATGTGAGCACCTGAATGACAGGCCTGTCCACAAAAGGCAAAAATACAGATGAAAAACAGACACCTGGGGTCTCATTTATAAATGTGCGTACGCCACTTCCCACGCAAAGGTTGTGATTTTTAAAAAACAAACTTGACGGCAGAATGTACGGTCCTCCATGCAAACTCTGACCCATGCGTACACACATTTTGGAGACACTGGGAATTGGTGACGCAGATGGTGAGGTGGTCAACTGAAGTCAGACTGCAGAAAGTAAATGTGGGAATAACGATTACTCGTAATATTTTCAAGTATTGATGCCTCACGCACATTTTTTCACTCCATATCATTCATGTTATCATGAAGATTAAATTCAGCAGTGTTATTTGCGCTTGTACTGAGTACTGAGTTCCATAAACACCTTGTAAAATCCAACTAAATTCTTGAATAAAAATTTGTTCTTAATATTTAATTGGCGCTGCCTCACCATCATATTGTCTGCTACGGAGCGCAAGAGGAGGAGATGGCCCGACTGCATGGTATACAGGATAGCATTTACATACCCTAGCATTAGATAACGGCAGATAACTAAATATCTGTCTTTAATACTGTGCATATATCATCAAATGTCAAAGTCTGGAAATACAGCCATCAAGCTCTCGAGCAATTGTTACACTCTATGTCTAAGTTATCAGTCCGAACTTTAATACTGTTCGTTACAAAATCTGCATGAAGAAACGTGTTTCTTTGCCTATTACACTTTCGTCTTCAAATTGTATCTTGGGGTGGGGGGGATACCACTAGTTGATGCTGTGATTTTGGCAAGGTTTTGTAATCACAAATTGTTGCAAACATATAAATGCTGCGGTGAAACCCGTGCGCAATGCTGCATGATGGCACTGCTGGCCCTGCAGGAGGACTACACCAATGGAAGAAACAGGAGAGAAAGAGACTTCAGGGACCATGACGATGACTGGCTAATAAGCCGATTTAAATTCCCTAAAGCTGTGCTCTTGGATCTCTGTACTGAATTGGGTCCAGTAGAGAGGGCAACGCGCAGGAACCATGCCATCCCGGTCCAAAAACAGGTCCTCGCCACTCTGGGGGCAATCGGCTGTTTCCAGAGGGACATGTTAGACAGCTAAGTGTTTTTTTTATAAATATTATATATAATCTTCAACTTTATCACTAAGGCTTGTTTGGATATAATATATAGCTCTGTTAAATCTTATCGTATAGGTCTGGTATATCGAAGCTGTCCCCGAGTGCCGTAATGCCTGCCATTTTGGACGGTATTATTAATAAAGGTAGTCTATAGATCAGGTTTCCCTACACTGTGCGAGAACGGGCCGAAATTATAATTCAATTTGCAGCAATTCCCGAGAGTCTGAGAAGTTTTTTGCTTTTTCCCCGCCAATCATCATGATTCGGCGTAAAGAACAACTGCCAGGGTCATTAACATACTGATCAGCATTCATGAGGTGCTTTGCATTGACTATTTATGGTTAAACATGGGCAGGTACAGGGTGGGATAAGAGGCTGATTCACGTATGCACACTTGTGGGTAATCTGTGATTTATAAAGGGAACATTGCTTACAGATTTATAATGTTATAAATCTTTTTTTTTGCCGTGTGCCATTTTTGGCTTTTGGTCGTACGTACACTTTTAGTAAGGATCCTACGCACAGTTTTATAAATGAGACCCCAGGAATCAGCAAATCCTAAATCTAATCCAAAAAACTAAAAGTATGAAAACATATCAATCATGTTCAACTTTAAACTATGTGTGTAAATACGAAAATCATCATGTACCCTTTCTACTAGCCATATTCTGTTTTACTCTGGCATTTTGCACAATTCAAACAAAACTCATGCTCTCCTGTATTGCTAGGTCCACATGTTACCCTACCAGTCATTACAGATCCAGGAAGCTAGAGGAGATAGTTATTGTGCACTGAACTTTCTGGCAACATAGTGAGATCACTTAAGTTCTGGTCCATGACTACTTTTCTGCATCACTGTTTAGGGACAGACCTGGGAAAAGAAACAGACAGGGAGGTGGACATTGGATCCAGAAGCATGCGCATCTCTGTCTTCTGTGTCTGGCGAGGGGGCAAACAGCGGAGAGGGTGGTGATGTTCCATCAGCTATGTTGTGTAAAGACCCCGCCTGCGGTGGGTTGTTGTATGTCTTGATGATTTCAATGTTGTTATCTGTCTCTTTGTCATTCTCACCTCTAGTATTGGTCTGTTGGTTGCTGCTGAGCACTTTCAGTTGATTTAAGTCTAAGTTTGGGTAGCAGCCTGACTTAGTCATGGCCAGGAGGACTTTGTCAAGGCTATCTGAACCTTTGTTGCACCCGTTCTGGCTGGCCTGGGCTAGCTGGCACAGGAAATGAGTGTGCTGATGAAGCTGGGCAATTTCTCTCTCGGTGGCAGCATTCTGCTTCAGCAGCTCCTTGGTGCGTAGTGTGATGGCCAGCAGGCCTGACTGGTTCAAGATCTCAGCTGTGTTGAAGAAACGTCGATGGTGTGTGGGTGAGCTGTCTGGAGCCAGTTGATATGGGCTGTGAGCCGTGGAGGAAGAGAGAGATGAAGAGGGAGGAGAGAAGGTTGGGGGGGAGTTGGAGGAAGAAGGTGGTGAGACAGAGGGTGAGCCTGCGCTGTCAGAGCCCGAGCTTTGTTGGCATTGGTGGGCCATGTGCTGGGTGGTTGAGGAGGCGTGGCTGGGCAGCAGGCAGTGAGATGAGATGGGGAAAGAGCTGTGCCCTCCTCTGCCTTTATACTGGCAGTTGGGATGGACCCTACCCTCATTCTGATGCTTCTGGGGTTTCAGGAGGCGACTAGTGGTAGGTACAGCCTCTCTCTTCTCTTCCTCAATGTTCTCTTCCTCAATGCACACTCTCTTGCTCTGGCTTTGGGCTTCACTGCCACTCTTAACCCCCTCCACCCCTGTGGCACCCTTGCCCTCATGGCTCTCCTTCCTAGGATGGGGGGCAATGCGAGGGTAAGAATTCAGGATGGGTAGGTATGAGTCCTTGCTGCTGTGGTTCTGGTTGCTGTGGCTGTGTCCTCTCTTTACTTGAACTTGTGGTGCAGCTAGACTGGATGAATGAGTCGAGGTAGAGGAGAAAGTAGCAGGTATTGTTGGCTGTTGGATCAGTAAGAGCTGGCTGGGCGCTTTAGCATTGGTAAGGCTGTGCCAACCTCCACCCCACGCCAGGGGGCCATGCAGAAGCTCCTCCAGTCTAGACTGTACCACCAGGGGGTTGTGAGTGGGGTTTTATGTGAGCAGCAAAGACCAGAGTAAAAAAAGAACAAAAGATGGGGAGGAGGTTAAAGTCACAAAGAGATAGGCAGTAGGACACAAAAATAACTGAAGCAAAAAGATAGAGAAATAGAGAAATATATTAAATATAGTAACCAGATGATGTAAATAGAGGTAGTCAATAAATAAGTCAATAGAGGTAAATCTTGTATTAAGCACAAAAGCAAAACATGCCTTGTTTTCCTGTAAAGACTGCTTTTTTGTTTGCTGATGTTTATTGCCATGGTTGGAGTTTGTCTTTGGGGTTTTTTACTCCCCTGTCGGAAGATTCAACTAAGTGCAAAAAGTACTGTGATATTTGACAATTTATATCAACTTCACAAGGTGATATGTCAATGTGTTTACAGCTTATTTCCTCTGCTCCAAGTGACCAAAATATCAGTTAATGCTGCTTTAGAAATATTTACAAAGTATTGTATTACAGCTTAAACAAATGCACTGATTAGTCGATCAACTATTTTGATAATCTAGTAATTGTTTAAGTCTTTCTTTAAAACGAAATAGGATAAAAATAAGATAATTTTCTTTCTCTGCTTCTCTCTTCCTTGGGTTTTGTTAGTCAAACAAAACATTTGAAGATGTCCCCTTGGGCTCTCATTTTTTTCTGACATTAATTAGACCAATTTATTAATTAAGATCAGGATTATTTAAATTAGAGACTAATCATCTAAATTATCAACAATGAACTACACCACTATTTCTCAAAGAGTGGTCCGGGATTGGATTTGGCAAAATGTTATGTTTTTAATTTAAAATTCAAAACGGTGTTTCTCACACTGTCTGCCAGCGACAACAAAGCCTAATAGTGAAGAGCATAGACGTGTTGTGTCATTGGTATCACAAATGATCAGCGTGGCATTTGAAGGAAATACAGAGGAATAAAGTTTACAAATATTGTCAACTCGCAAGATGGATCAATGGCTTAAGAAAGACATGGCTTCCCTGATATCTGAGCATGAGCAGCACTTTCCCCATTGAGATTGCAACAGAGACAATAAGTGAGTTAGCTATTTGTAAAATGTCATTTAATTTGGCTGTAATTTGTAATATACTGTTGAAGTAGGAGGCCTATTGTTTTGGGAGATATTTTGGCAGTTAGGTGGTGAAGTTAAGCAGTTATTAACTCCATATTTTGTAATGAAATGTGCACTGTTATTATAAAGTAGTTATACATAGTAAATATAGTGGCTTTCAAAAAAGATTCCAATGCCTATTAGTTAAAAATACCAATTAAAAAAAGAATTACTGTTGATTTGTCAACAATTAATAAAATACACTATTAAGATACACTTAAAAAAGTACTGGCTGGTGACTGAATATACTGGCAAACAGAATTACCCATTCCTTGATACACTGTATTTGAATATTTGTTCATGATGCAACAAAGTAGAAAAAGCAAGTTGTTACATAATTGAATTTCTCACCGGCTTAACCACCAGGTTTTTGATGACGTAACAGGGGGTAAGCTCCTCATAAGGAGGCATATTGTGGCCTGCAGTATTCACACTGGTGTTGTTCAAGCTTTTGCTGCTTTCCCTGTGAGGTTTGCTCACACTGCTGCGCTGGTCGTCTACATCAGTCTGCACAGAGTCTGAACCAGCCTCTGGGGGAGAGGGAGAACCAAGAGTAAGAGAAGATAGAGAGGACACAAACACAAATACACAGATCATTTTTGCATTGTTTTCCCATGGAAAGGAATTGTTAACATCATAACTGGGAGATCAGTGAGGTTCTCTTCATACATTCATGGTATCAATGAGAATGAGAAATGCACAAACCAAACCGGTAAATGTTGGTTTTGTGCACTGAAACAGTAATCTGCAATTGAGAATATGTATTTACACGTACAGGGAAAAACTGTGTGAAAAATATCTGTGTTTTGTGTCTATAGACTGGAAAATGCACAAATTAATCAGTTCTCACACCAGCTTTTTACTTGAGAGATCCAGCATTGTGAATTACAGAAATGTACAAATATGAATGTTGTGCACAGATATTCAGGAACAAGTGTACACAGTATCTTTTACTTAACAAAACCTTTTTTACATTTGTAAATCTTATAAGATAAGACGCATATGTTTTATCTTCATAAGTTGTTTTCTTTGCTGTCCCTACAAGAGTTTAATGTATGGCGGAGAGGCATCATTACCACTGATGAGGTGAACAAGGCTTAACCCCCAACTGCTCCAGTGAAGCACTCTCACGCCCCAGTTTGATATAACTATATATATATATATATATATAGACAAACTACTGCAGATGAGAGTGGACCCAAGCCTGGTGACTTGGATCACAGTTACTTCACTGAACGGCCCCAGTTTGTTAGACTGGGGGACCTCAGTGACCTCACTGATCTCAAGATCTCACTCGAGTGCCTCCCATGTATCATGACCTCGGAGAAGTCTTCAACAAACAGAAAGCACTATCTCTGCCCCCTCACCGACCTTATGATTGTGCTATTGAGATCCTTCCTGGTGCCCCACTTCCCTCTCGTCGGTTGCACAATTTATCTAAGCCTGAGAGGGAATCCATGGAGAAATATATCACTCATAGCCGCTAGCCGCTGGTCTTATCCGTCCCTCCTCCTCCCCTGTGGGCGCTGGGTTTGTCTTTGTAAAAAAGAAGGACTCGACTCTGTGGCCCTGTATTGACTATTGCGGTCTCAATGAGATAACTGGGGCGGGTCCCATGTTGGCTGAGTCCTGCAGCGGCCCCGGTTCGAATCCGACCTGCGGCCCTTTGCTGCGTGTCATCCCCCATCTTTCTCCCCCTTTCACATCTATCCACTGTCACTACAATAAAAGGGAAAAGCCCCCAAAAAATAATCTTTAAATGAGATAACGGTGAAAAATAAGTACTCTCTTCCCCTCATTGATCCTGCTTTTGAGCCCCTGAACCGAGCTAAGGTTTTCACCAAACTGGACCTGAGAAATGCCTACCACCTCATTCGCATCCGAGCTGGGGATGAGTGGAAGACAGCCTTTAACACCCCGCTCGGCCATTTTGAATATTTGGTCGTGCCTTTTGGTCTCACTAATGCCCCAGCTGTTTTTCAGGCCCTTGTCAATGATGTTCTCAGAGATATGCTCAACTGTTTCATTTTCATCTACCTGGATGATATTCTGGTTTTCTCCCAGAACATGGAGGAACACGTCCAGCATGTCAGGTTGGTGCTACAACGTCTACTGGAAAACAAACTGTTTTGTGTTTCTGTGGCTGAGAAGTGTGAATTTCATGCCCCATCTGTGAGTTTCTTGGGTTTCATTATGGAGCAGGGACAGCTGAAACCGGAGCCTGACAAGATCAAGGCGTTGACTGAGTGGCCGACCCCTGCTACCCGGAAGCAGCTCCAGTGTTTCCTTGGGTTTGCCAACATTTATTGTCGGTTCATCCGTGATTACAGTAAGGTTGCTGCCCCAGTCACCTCCCCCTCTGTCCCCTTCACCTGGGATTCCAAAGTGCACACAGCATTCACCACGCTCAAGCAATTGTTTTCTTCTGCCCCTGTGTTAATCCACCCAGATTCGTCTCTTCAGTTTGTCGTGGAGGTGGATGCCTCGGACACTAGAGTAGGAGCTGGTTTCCTCAGGACAACAAGGCTGCGTCTCATTTCTCTATTTACCCTACCCCTTAGCCCTTGGCCCTTGGTTTGCGCGCTCCCGTGAGAGTAAGTGCTGTCCAAATACTCATTTTGGTCGAGGGGTAGGGCTAGGGGGAAGGGCTATATACCCCTTGACGCCAAGTAAGAACGCAAGCTTACTTGGAACAGCAAGGGCTATCCTGATTCATTGCGCAACAGGAAACATGGCTGCCAGGTCGACCAGAGAGAGAAGTATTTTCGGCTTAAAGAATTGATTTAAAAATTACGACGGTCTTGTTTTGTGCTCTACACAGCCCTGTACATATATATTTGCAACCATAGTTGTAATTGAAACGTTTTTAAAAAATCGCTAGCTTGCTATGCTAACGCTAACCAGTCACTTCCCTGTTAATTTTCCTGCCCAACAGGCCCAAGCAGTTGACTCTGGGAACCCATGCAGCGGCGTCTTCGTGATGGATTGTGTCTCTGTTGTGGTGAGGCAGGTCACAAACGTGCTAGCTGCCCTCAGTTAAACGGCCTGGCTCACCAGTGAGAGGAGGGATCCTGGTTAACGTTAACATTAGCTACATTGATTATTTGCACAACAGTCCCGCATTTCTCTGCCTTGAATGGACTCCATGCATGTCTACAGTGTTAACTAAACTCCATTAGCAGCAAATTTCGTTTGATATCAGTGTATAACACCATCCTGTATCACACAGGGACGCCGGAGGAAACCCAGCAGCTGATCCACTTTCTGAAAACGAGCAGAAGTTTCTGCGTTCATGTTGTAGCCATTCATTATTGTATTGGTACTGTGTTATTGTAAACATGTGTAATTCATTCCTGTTCATGCACCTGTACATTGTTGTTGGTTATGATACAGGACACTAATGAAAGAAATGGGGTCTGGAGGGAAAGGTTACTGGCCAACAGGCATCAGACTGGGGTCTGGAATTTCAGAATAGCTGTAGTTTTTTGTTTGTTTGTGGTCTTGTGTGTCTTTTTTGAGTTTTATACATTTGAGTGCCTTCTTTATGTGTGTGACATGTAAGTTATGGTACTAATAATTTTGCCTGTACTGTTTACTTTATTGGGCAATAAAGACAGCTTTTTGTTAACAAAGTGTTTCTGAACATCAATGACATTCAAAACAGTGATAACTGAAACAGATATACAACACACCATGCAGTGTGTATACAAATATGTATTGCAAACAGACCTAAGTGTACTTGGTACCAGAGCACCCTAGGCCGAAGGTCAATGATTGATTTTATAATCATTTCATCTGATCTGAGGCCATATGTTTTAGACACTCGGGTGAAGAGAGGGGCGGAGCTGTCAACCGATCACCATCTGGTGGTGAGTTGGGTCAGGGGTTGGGGGAAGACTCTGGACAGACCTGGTAAGCCCAAACGGGTAGTGCGGGTAAATTGGGAACGTCTGGAAGAGGCCCCTGTCCGACAGACTTTCAACTCACACCTCTGGCGGAGCTTTTCGTGCATCCCTGTGGAGGCTGGGGGCATTGAACCTGAGTGGACAATGTTCAAAGTTTCCATTGCTGAAGCTGCGGTGGGGAGCTGTGGTCTTAGGGTCTTAGGTGCCTCAAGGGGCGGTAACCCTCGAACACCGTGGTGGACACCGGTGGTCACGGAAGCCGTCCGACTGAAGAAGGAGTCTTTCCGGGATATGTTATCCCTCAACTGACCTCAACTGAGGAGGTAATAGGGCGGTGGAAGGAGCACTTTGAGGAACTCCTAAATCCGACTAATACGCCCTCTATGGTAGAGGCAGAGCTGGAGGATGATGTGGGATTGTCGTCAATTTCCCTGGTGGAAGTCGCTGAGGTAGTTAAACAACTCCACAGTGGCAAAGCCCCAGGGATTGATGAGATCCGTCCAGAAATACTTAAAGCTCTGGGTGTGGAGGGGTTGTCTTGGTTGACACGCCTCTTCAACATTGCGTGGAAGTCTGGGACGGGGCCTAAGGAGTGGCAGACCGGGGTGGTGGTTCCCCTGTTTAAAAAGGGGGACAAGAGGGTGTGTGCCAATTACAGGGGTATCACACTTCTCAGCCTCCCCGGTAAAGTCTACTCCAAGGTGCTGGAAAGGAGGGTTCGGCGGACCAGATCTTTACTCTCGCAAGGATCCTGGAGGGAGCCTGGAAGTATACATGTGCTTTGTGGATCTGGAGAAGGCGTATGACCGGGTCTTCCGGGAGATACTGTGGGAGGTGCTGCGGGAGTATGGGGTGAGGGGGTCCCTTCTCAGGGCCATCCAATCTCTGTGCGACCAAAGCTCACAGACTCAATGCTACGCTACCCCAAGTGAAGGAGTTCAAGTACCTTGGGGTCTTGTTCGCGAGTGAGGGAACAATGGAGCGGGAGATTGGTCGGAGAATCGGCGCATCGGGTGCGGTATTACATTCAATTTATCGCACCGTTGTGACGAAAAGAGAGCTGAGCCAGAAAGCAAAGCTCTCAATCTACCGGTCAGTTTTCGTTCCTACCCTCACCTATGGTCATGAAGGCTGGGTCATGACCGAAAGAATAAGATCCAGGGTACAAGCGGCCGAAATGGGTTTCCTCAGGAGGGTGGCTGGCGTCTCCCTTAGAGATAGGGTGAGAAGCTCAGTCATCCGTGAGGAGCTCGGAGTAGAGCCGCTGCTCCTTCGTGTCGAAAGGAGCCAGTTGAGGTGGTTCGGGCATCTGGCAAGGATGCCCCCTGGGCACCTCCCTAGGGAGGTGTTCCAGGCACGTCCAGCTGGGAGGAGGCCTCGGGGAAGACCCAGGACTAGGTGGAGGGATTATATCTTCAACCTGGCCTGGGAATGCCTCGGGATCCCCCAGTCGGAGCTGGTTAATGTGGCTCGGGAAAGCCACATTAATAAGCGGATGAAGATGGATGGAGTGGAGCAGCCATTCCTGGTATGGACTGATCACCGGAACTTGGCTTATCTCTGTTCAGTTAAACGACTGAATTCCCGCCAGGCTTGGTGGGCCCTGTTCATTGGAAGATTTAATTTCACTCTGACATATCATCGAGCCAGAGACCATCTTGCCCCACGCCTGTGTGGTGGCCGCAGCTTCCTGGGACATTGAGGCAATGGTGAGGGAGTCCCAGTGGACTCACCCTGCCCCAGTAACTGCTCCACCTAAGTTGTTGTTTGTGCCCAATCCCGTCAGGTCCCAGGTCCTCCAATGGGGTCATTCATCTAGACTCACCTGTCATCCTGGTTTCCACCGCACCCTCTCCTTCCTGCGTCGGCGTTTCAGATGGCCCACGATGTCTGCAGACATCTGAGCCTTGGTGATGGCATATCTGTTCCCGTAGAAAAGCCTCTCACCGGCCTCCGGCGGGCCTGTTGCGACCCCTACCTGTTCGCAGTAGACCATGGTCCCACATCGTGTTGGATTTTGTCACCGGCCTACCACCTTCAGAAGGTAACACTGTCATTTTGACTGTTGTGGACAGATTTTCTAAGGCTGTACACTTCATCCCCCTGGCTAAGCTACCTTCTGCCCTAGAGACTGCTGAACTGTTAGTTCAACATGTTTTCAGATTGCATGGCATTCCTCAGGACATTGTTTCGGATCGGGGCCCACAGTTCCCAACCCAGGTTTGGAGGGCTTTCTGTACAGCTTTGGGTGCCTCTGCTAGCCTCTCTTCTGGATATCATCCTCAGACCAACGGCCAGACAGAGCGAGCTAATCAAGATTTGGAGTCGGCTCTTCAATGTGTTACAGCACGTAATCCAGCATCCTGGTCGGCGCAACTAGCCTGGGTGGAATATGCGCACAACTCTCTGTCCAGCGCTGCTACAGGTATATCGCCATTCATGGCGATGCTGGGTTGCCAACCTCCCCTTTTCCCTGAGCAGGAGCGGGAGGTGGCTGTCCCATCTGTGCAGGAGAACATCCGTCGGTGCCGGCACGTGTGGAGGGAGGTTCGGGCTGCCTTGGTGCGGACAGCTGCTCATAATCAGCGTCTGGCGGCCCGTCGTCGCGTCCCTGCACCCACCTATGCACCGGGTCAAGAGGTATGGTTGTCGTCTCGTGATCTCCTGCTGCAGGTGGAGTTTCAGAAACATACTTGCACCGTATGTGGGCCCTTTTGTTGTTGATAAAGTAATCAATCCCTTTGTGATGAAAATTTGGTTGCCGGCGTCCATGAATGTGCACCCTGTGTTTCATGTGTCCCTTCTCAAGCCAGTTTCTGCATGCCCTCTGAGCCCTCCGGCCGCCCCCCCCCCCCCCCCCCCCGGCTCGTGGATGGCCATCCGGCATTCACTGGTTCAGTCGGTCATGGATGTTCGCCGTCAGGTCGGGGTTTCCAATTCTTGGTGGCTTGTTACTCCTTCAACCTCTAGTCGGTGTCCGCTTTTGGGTCCAGACCACACAGACACAACATTATTATTATAACTAATTCTATTTTTTTTTCCTTTATTTCTTGTAATACTTTTTGGATATTTTTTTCTTTTTGCCATATTTTTTTGTGGGCTTAATAAAGTCTATCTTATCTTATCTTTAGTTTGAATGAAAACTCAACTCCTGGCTGTTTTGGAAGAAGGAAATAAGATTAACACATGAACTAGAAGCGAATTGTTGTTTTTTTCACTTCTTAATTGAGAATACAGATATAAAAACAAACAAGGCACATTAACAAATTCACTTCAAAAACAGAGCTTTTGCCTTAGGTCAAGGACATATACAATTTTAATGTATATGCTTCAGCATATACATTAAAATTGTAAATAAAAATTGATAAAAGAAATAAAAAGGGCAATCTCAAATTAACTTAAGTGTCTCAAGTAAATAAATTAATTTAAGGGCTTTCTTGTCAGTTTCAATGACTTAGCTAATTTTTCCAATTTTGGTGTGGTGTATGCAAGCTTAGCAATACTTCTTCACCTTTCTTCCTGCTTTGCTCCCGTCATAACTACTGCGGCCACTATAGGGCACCCCCACTATAAACGGAAATATAGGTCATAATTGCTGCTTAAACAAAAAACATGGGTGAGGACAGTCTCATGGCCACACATCAAAATGGGCCTTTGCTCACCTGAGTATCCTGAGTCTTTTTCGGAGTCCTTTGAGTCATAGCGCAGCATGCGGTTGCTCATGTCACCCTGGGATGCCCGCAGGGTGGCACTGTTACTCTTATCCTTGGCAGTCTTTGAGGTGCTCCGGGCAGCCCGCTCCCCAAAGTGACCCTGTTTTTTTGGCATTCCAGACCTCTAAAAATGAAAGTAAAGAAACAACTGTTTACAGCATTGGATGTCAAAGACATGTAGATTGTTAGCTTTTTTGTTTTATTTATAAACTGCTGGGTTTACCAGGTTGAGGCTAAGGATTTTTGTACAAGCACAAAACATCAGAATCGTTATCATAACACAATTAAAACAACAGAACTGCACTGCGCTATGACTCTGAGAAGGACTCCGAAAAAGACTCAGGATACTCAAGTGAGCAAAGGCCCATTTTGAGGTGTGGCCATGAGACTGTCCTCACCCGAAAAACAAGCAATTACGACCTATATTTCCGTTTATAGTGGCGGCGCCCTATAGTGGCCGCAGTTTACCTTTAGTCCCGCTGAAATGACCGTGACCTCATGGTAGAGATGGGGACTCGACTTTGAGACTTAGACTCAAGTTGCACTTAAGTCGCAAACACAGTGACTTCAGACTCGAGATGTGGGACTCGTGAACAATCTTTATTTTTATTTTTTTAAAGACTTCATTTTTGACAGGACACCTAGGTGAGAAAGGGGAGAGAGAGGGGAAGACATGCAGGTCGGATTCGAACCCTGGACCTCTGCATCGAGGCATAAACTCAGTATATGTGCGCCTGCTCTACCACCGAGCCAACCCGGCCACAACAATCTTTATTTCTAGGAAAGTCTGATGAGCTGAATTTTAATTCCCTCCGTGCGCGATAACCTACATGATGGCGGTAATTTGCCGCTAAGCCATTACTTTTTACCTGCAGTGAGGTTTAGAGTCAAGTCAAATACAGCAGTTTTAGTTTTCTTTAAGACTAACTGGCATATATCATCTCGTCACCCAAAAAAAACACATGAACTTTGCATCATTTGGTCGGTGCCTCTCCCACTGATACTGAAATGTGATCTCCTTCACAGCACTGCTCAGCAGTAAATTGCCATCAGACACTGTTAGTTTGTTCTTTTATATATACAAACATTATGTTAATCACATTATATTGCTTATTATCAGTGTTGGGCAAGCTATTGGAAAGTTTAGTGAGCTAAGCTAATGTTACCGGTATTCTACAATAAATTAACCTTCAATAGACTGAAGCTAATGTTAGCCCCCAAAGAAATGAATCAAGCGAAGCTACATCAACATGGCAATAGTACTTTACTACATCGGAGCAATTTTTTATACATCCATGTAACGAAGCACGTCCGTGTTTGGCGGTGGCGTCAGTAATAATCAGCATTTTCAGTTTTATTTCAGACCGCAGCAGAAAGCTCCACTGTGTATCAGAATGCTCGAAGAAATGTAACGTTAAGTTAGCTTGTGTGGATGCTACCACATTACTTGATCAATAAAAGAGCTGAACTACTGAAAAGCTATTTGATTCAGAAACAGCAATTGTTTGAAAAGTAATTAAACTAGTACTAGTAGTACTAGCAGTGAGGATTGCAGTGAGAAACTGCAAAGTCTTCAGAGGGGGAAAGGGTTTGGGGTTTCCTGAATAGGATTATTATGTGATTTATAATCAAAATGATGTCAGGGCTCCTTCTAGCACAGCTACTGAAAAAATTACCCATCATGTAAATATGAAAAGATATGTAAGAAGTGCCTGTGTATCTGACAGAACTGTGCTCTTTGATGCTCTTTCTTTTGATGCTCTCTTTTAAACGTTAGCCTATCTCACAAAGGCCGGATGTAATTGGAAAAACTGGATGTGAGTTTAGCCAAAGAAGAAGGCTATAACAAATCAGTTATAGTTTATTTTAAATAACATCAAACACATCTGACGTTTGGCAAGCGTACTTTATATCCTGATGAAAATTAACTAAAAAAATCCTTAAACAATAAGATAATGTGAACATTGTTTACGTTTATTTTTATTCTAGTGATATTTGGCAGATACAACTTTCATTAAGGTATTATCACTATGAACTCTACTTAGTAGCATGTATATGTCCCTGTAGTAATAGCAATATGAACGTATATATTTTGTAAACTGTCAAGTGTTTTAACATCATTTCAATAAGAAACACATTGTATTTGAATGTGCTCTATGATGGAAAAGATCAACAAAAGGCTGTAGGTAATGATAGCCTGGCCATTCATGAGAGTGATAGTGTTTGTCATGTGTTCGCCTAGCCTCCTGTGTAAACATAACAGCATGTACATGCGGGTTAGGCTGAATTGAGTTTGATAAGATGGTCCTTGGCAGACTATAGTCCCGCCCCCAACAAGCTTATGTAATACACTGCTGCTGCAGCTCAGTGAAAAAAAAAACAAAAAAAAACTTGCTGTTAATCCAAAGACACACTTTTCCATCAATCACATCGACTTTAACAATACATTATAAATATGTTAAAGCCTGTAATACCAGAACAACAGAGCAGCTGACCATGACCATACATATTATTTAAGTGAATGCAGAATAGACTCATGCTGGACATTAGGTCACAAGACAAAAATGTTAGACACTTTAAATTTGAGGTACTCACCTGTCAGTAGAATCAGAGAAACACGATCACTTGTGGCAGCAGGAAAACATTTCCATAACCGGAGAGGTAATACCTCCGTCCAGTCCTTACTTTCTCTTATCTATCTATCTATCTAATAAATAAATAGACATATTATTCTCCACTGGAACAATATTTTTTACCAAAGAAAAAAAAAAACTAAGAAATTGTTAAATTCATACATGGTGAAGCTGTTGCCTACCGGAATATTGTCCCTGTTCTCAGACACGGTCGGTCTGATGATTAGTATGTAGCTACTGAAATCATCCATGCTGCTTGTTGCGTAGCCACCTCCACCATTTAAATGTCAGTGCGCTGAACAGTTCGGTGGTGACGTAACAGCAGCTGTTTGGCCCATCCGGGCCAATCCCGTGCCGAGACACGTGTTTAGGTGGTGATGTCGGACAGTCCACGTGAAGCGTGCATTCAGTAGCCTTCAAGTAGCCTATGGTGCGTTCAACTGCTGTTGTAAAGCTAGACATTGGGTTGCACTGTTACACCACAACAGAGACAAATACTTTGTACATAAAAAGCCAAAAATGTAATTTTTTTTAAATTGTGATTAAAGAAAAAATGCATAAAATCTTACAACATAGAATATTGTGTTAATAAAGACCTTAAACATACAAATTAAATGATTACCTATATAGCCTTAGGTCTTATAATACATCCATGTATATAGCATGGCGTTTCCTAGGATGGTGAAGGCATGTCTTGCTCTACACTGTCTTACTCTGCTTCTGATTGGCTTACCTGTATTCTAACCCTAACCAATCTCACTCCTCGTGCCTAAATAACCAATCCAACCAATAAAAACAAAGAGTACTAGCCAATCAGTGGCAGAGAAGGGCGGGTCATGCAATCCTAGAAAACTGATTGCCATCCATGGCCTGGGAGCATTAATACATCATGGGAAGCGTGCACAACCTGTTAAAGCTCACAGCCCAGTTTATGTCCGCAGCTCACTTGAAGTGTGTTACTGGTTGCATTGGCCCTTTAAAGGTATTTCAACAGGTAGTACTGGGTAGGCTATAATCCATCAAATATAAGCCTTGTGAATGAAATCAAGTAATCCAAACACAAGGTGGGACCTGCAATCCCTTTTTGGCAAGTGCAAGAGTGCATTTTATGGGTTATATTGCCCTTTAAAAAGGTATTTCAACAGGTAAAAATACTGGGTGGGCTATAATTTGTCAGATATAAGCCTCAAATTAAATCATTTTAGACATAATCAACATTTTAGTGACAAGGTAGAAGCTGCAATCCCTTTTTGGCAAGTGGAAAAAAGGATGAATTGGTTATAATCTAGGGCACAAGGCACACCTGCAGATGGCAATCACTTTTTGGCAGACAACACCGGGACTCCAGGCTGGATGGGCTGGGATAGCGCACCCACTGGATCCCGGTATGGGCGACAGACTGCTGCATGGCATGGAGGATGTTCAGGTGAGTCAAATATATTAAATATTTTACATGAAATACCGCAAAGGGTTTGGGTCCAGGCCAGGGACACCAGGGTCCACTGTGCAAAACATGGATAATGCCACTGCAATTATATTACAATTCATCGAATATTATAATATTAATAACATACAAGGAATTTATGAATTGTAATCATTAATTTACCTCTGCAAATAAACCAGACTAAAATTAATCTTGAAAAAAATGCCAGAAATTGAAATAAAAGAAACATACTTGACCTTCAAAAGCTAATTCTGATATAGCCTGTGCCAAAGTCTATGGCAGGTTTCACATGTCACAACAAACTGACTAGGCCAGATATCACCCACAGCACCAGTAGCGATATGGTAATACATCTCAACTTCCTAAGATTCCTAAATGAGCCTGCTATATTTAAGGGAACGGCCCAGCTGTTAATGATGAAATGTCCTACCAAAAAAACACAATCAGTAGTTTTACCAATGTCAATTTTGTGATCACCACTATTGCAGTGAACAGCTGATCAATACCTTGTATTCCTATAGGACATGAGAGTAGGAGACAGTGGGTGTGAGGCAGGCGGGTGGAGGCGTGGTTGCTCCCGGGCAGCACATGTTCCCTGCTGGGGGAGTGTTGAAAAGCACCGTGAGGCTGCGGTGTCTCGGCAGAAGCACACAGCAGCTCCACCGTCTCCAATAAACAGAGACAAAGGCTAGGATTAGACTGCAAGCAAAAGGGGCCCAAATCTGCTCATATGTGACTGAGATCTGTTTTTTTCACAACAGTGTACACATCAGTTCACACCTGGCATTATGCTGCATCCAGCATTGCACGTGGAACAAACGACACAGGAAAAGTGCAATGAAAGTTCATTTAAGACGGAATACCAAGTCGGAAACTCAGGCACGATCGATATAGCCAGAGTTCACCGACAAAAACACACCTGACGTCCCATCAGTAAGGTGGAGCACACACAGTTTGTGTTGTAAAACGTGTTGCGTCTTTTTACCATGGCTGACGAGGGCAAACATGCTGCAAATTAAGAAAACATACAAGTGTAGAAACATCTTCACCAACTTGGCAACACGTGCAGAATTTAGAAAACATTCACCAACTTAAAGACACACTAAAACATCAACTTAATGACATCAAGCTAGCTATATGCTTAACGTTACTACCCCTCCTAATTGTAAAACTTGATATTTAACTTGATTTATTTATCATCAGTGTTCTTTGTTTTGAAGACCTGTTTTGGAAACAAAATCTTTTTTGAAAATAGGTCACAGAAACACCTCTCCTCACCTCCACCTTTTGTTCACACACCCCTCCAACACAGCTGCTTTTCCTTTACATTTTCATTTAACCAACCTGATTTACATTTGTCTGCAGATCAGCTGAGGCAATAGTGTTGTACTGTACCTCTACATATTCTCACACAGTGAATGAGCTCACACAACCAGAAAATATTTCTCCTCATTAGGAACTAGATTGAGAATATTGTCAGCAGAAGACTCTGGGGTGAAATGTTCTGTACACTATATTTTCTGCCAAAAGTAATGAGAACTGCGTGAAATGAACCAAACTCAGTAAAAGTTAATGCATTTGAAGTTGTGATCACTGCATTTACAGTCTGAGCATATAGTTGGCAGCGATGCATCAAATCAGGTAAAGCAAAAACTGAAAAGCAAGTTCTTCCTTTGTGTGCATGAACAGTCTGTGTTCAGAATGTAACAGCTGTTAGCCTCAAAGTAGCTTTGGAGAGTCATCTGGACTGCTATTGTGTGTAGTCACTCTGCTGTGGTTGAGCCTGCAGTTACAGTTACAGCAGAGAAAAGCATCAGCAAGGCTAAATGTGTGCCAGGCAACACCCAGTTTATCAGCTCAGCTTTTAGTGATCTCAGATTGGCTGCTGGTAACACGTTACAACAAATAGGAGCTAAACGTTACAAAGCATTAAACCTGCCTAACTGAGGGTGAGGAATGCAGGAATAACTATACACTTCCTGTCTCTAGGTATAGAGTTTAACTACCAGCCTATGCTTTATACTCACAAGTGGTTGGTACCTGTATTACTACTAAAACCAAGTGTAGAAACAAGCTTCAGTTCCCTTACAGTGGAGGGATGAAAAGAATCAAGACACAAACATGAGGATGTATTAAGACAGTTACAAATGTGTATTGGATCACTCTTTCAAAATTACATTCAAAGACGAATAGAAATCCATTGTTTGAATTGAAAATGTAACTGAAAACATACATTTCCTTTCAACTATTATCAATTTACTTAATTAATCTGCGAAGGAGGTTCAGGGTACAGGAAGGATGAGGAAAAACAGCAAGTCGAGGAGTAAAACAGGAAAAAAAAACAAAGATAACAGATTTTTTTTTTTTCAAACAACATAGGTGATAGAAGGCTCTGTGTGTAATGGGAAGTTGAGCAGGTTGTTTGCACCAGCGTAGCACCAATACAATGTTGGGTGCATTTTCATGTACAGTATAACACCCAGTATTGCAAATTATAAAAGGTGCATGCCCTCTTTTTACCATTTAATATTGTGCAGTGATTAATAATAGATGGGAAGAATTGAAAATAATAAAAAATACATCCCTGCAAGTCACCATTGCACTCAACTGAAAAAATCTCACAATGGACCATGTTCATGATATTCACAGCTCCCTAGAGGATTTCTTAGGTCTCCCACTAATTTATGTCTAATAAAATGTAATGGAACAGTCAAGTCTTAAAAGCAGCAGGGGTGTAGATGCACTGGAACATTGTAAGCACAATTAGATGTACAAAAAGATAACCGATACACAATAGCCAGGAGAACATTAAAATGTGTGGATTTTCAGCCACAACTTCAAACTTGTTAGGTATCAAGCAGGTAAAGTTTAAAATGGTGAATTGTGATTTGAGGAAAGACTACTTTCATAGAAAGGCTACTAACATATGTTATAACATAGGTATAAGTGAATTGGAAATATTACAGAAGTAGCTTTGAATGCTAAGAAAGGATGACACTCAAAATATGAACATGAACTCTGAAAGTGCTAGAATTCAGTTTGGTGCTGTTTTTTTTCAATAGTAGTGCTGATACTACACCTGAGTTTCAATACATATACAATACTTTTTTAAACCTTACTTTGAGGGTTTCTACATTTTATTTCTCATTTAACCAAAATAAAACTTCTCCAATGTTAAATTTTGTTGAAACATATGCATCCATTCTAGAACTTTGTTCAAATTAAATAACTAACTAACTAACTCTGGCCAATGGCTGATGTAAATCTGATCACAGAAGAAATTAACAGGATTATGAATCTGACCAGACATTTGATACCAGCTTCTGGTATCTCACAGTTTTTAATACTCAGTGCAACAGACACATTTCCATGAGATGTTAAAAAATACTAAGCACCGACACCAATCCAGGAAGCTTTCAGCTACATTATAAACATGGTCCATCTGAGAAAAATGAGGTCTGCTTTAAATCACTAAGTGCCTATTAATCCTCTTAAATCACAAAAATGGTGTGTATTTTGCTGATCGGGAAAGATTTAATGTTAGAATTAAAAATCCTTAAAAAAAGAACATACACCTTGTGCATTAAGGTACTCCCAATTCCCATTAATTTATGTGTCACACTTGACAGATCTGTTAACAAAGATCAAAGTTTGAGATGAGCGCAAACTAATAAACAAGTGATGTGTTTTCATTGCATACAGTTAAAGGACAGCCTCTCTCTCCAACACCTCATCTTCCGCTCAAAGCTTTTCTCCACGGAGACACTTTGATAATCATGTCTTATCAATTAATCTGTTGTTCCTGATGCATGTTGGGCAAGTGTTGTATTAAGACACGAACAAAACCTCTTGCTCTCACAGACTCCCTCTGACTCAACTGATGACATCCAGTTTGGACTTGATGCCCTCCTTTTTCTCAAAAAAAGAAAAAAAAAGATCCACACACACATACCTAACAGAAACACCCAACAAACTGCCCTGCAACTTTGTCATATACGCACCTGTCTATCACCAGTTGTGACAGCTAGTTCTGAAGAAGAGCACTTGGAAACATCATTAAAGAAACTGTCCATAAAGACCATTAAAAATGCTAAAAATGATCAACGGTTTATATTGAAAAAGCAGCAGTAGTTATAGGCCATCCAAAGGTGCTTCAGACAGATGTTTTTCAGTTGTGCTGATGACTACGTAAGGTCCTGAAGTCCAGTTTGATACAGTACAGTCAGTATGGCCAGGCTTTGCCCGTAGTGTTGACAGAGGGGGCTTCTATAAAACAATATGGCCGCCAGCTGAGGCACTTCGATGCCGACGGACTAAACCTCATTAAAGATGGAGGTTCTGGTCATTTTATAGCTGTAAGGATGTGGCCAAGGTGTTCATGCCTCATTTGTTTTTGTGTGTTTGTGTGTGTGTGGCAGAGATGCTATCACTCTCTTATGCTAGCAGAGTAGGAGAACTGGGGGAAATGCGCTTGCTGGCCAGGGTCCTCGCAGTCCAGACTGTTATCTGTAAGAACAAGACAGCAGAAGTCAGTCATCGCATTCAAGTCAAGAACCCAGACCGTGATCATGGAAAGTGGTGGATCAGGCACTGACACGGAGTGTCGCTGTCCAGTCAGGGGATACCTACACTTGTCTGGAGGAGTGAGCGTGATGGTCTGTGCTGTGAACTCGTCATCAAAATACCGGGTGTCTGTCTCTGATGTCACTTGCGGTTTGAACAGTGGGGTAAGCTGGCGCAGGGGAGAAGATTGGTTAAATGCCATTCGATTGGAACATACTGGATTTCGAAAATAACTACATGTAGACAAAGGTTTGTGACACGAGCAGCATTGTTCACATACTGCCTGTTTACTTTGTGCATATCTGAAGTATTAAACATATCCACTGGAGGGCAGATCAGGGCTGCATCATTAACTTTTTGAGAACCTTTAATTAACATTAACTTAACTAAAAATGGCTAAACGCAATAGGGTTACTTTTTGTTAATGATAAGAACACTGTGTGTAACAGTGGGCAAGCTCTATTGGTTTCTCTTGAAACTTTCCACCATTGCTGTTTGTTAAAAGTCTGCTGACTCCAACCAAGCCTTTAGAATTCAGGATACTCATGGTTTTCGATCATGGAAGTATAGTAAAGCTTTCTTAGTTGCAGTAAGAAATTATGTCCGTTTTACGTTTTTATAAAGCATGACATTTTGCCACCATCAGTTGACAACTTGACACAAAAGAACAATAACAACTATCTCAATACTGATCAAGTATTGAAAAGACAATGTGGGTAGGTAGATTTGTTTTTTAAAGTAAATAAACAATCTGGCATGGCAAACATATCATATATGTGTTTTTTGATTCTAGTTCATAGAGATGAATTTAACCTGTTCTGTATTTCCAGCAGCAGGGTTAACAACTCTGAGAGCATCTTGTAGATGTAAGCCTTTTTACTACATGTGACTAGGAGCAAAAATTGGAGGAGATAATTATTAAAGCCTGATAAAAGTGTCTGAAATCACAGATAAGAAGGCTAACTAAGCAATCAGCCAGGACATCCTGTTTTTCTGACTAAAAAGCAAACCCCAGCTTCACTTCCTTTGTCCTCAAAATATCTTACCTTCTTTTGTACCACATCCTGCCAGTTGATGATGATAAAAAATTTGTGACTCATTACTTCTTTGGCATCAGTGGGACCTCCACCCAACCTGTCAGTCCAAACAAGATCATGTAAGGATTAAGTTATTGTATCAAAAATAATTCACAGTGAGGATCAGTCTGGGTCAAATACCTCTGTTTGGGGTCTTTCTTGAGCAGGCCAGCCAGCAGGGACTTGGCCTCGGGCGACAGGTTCCTGGGGAAGCGGATTTCCTCCATGAGGATGAGCTCAAACAAACGCTCATGGTCTTGGTTGTAGAAAGGCAGACGGCCGCACATCATCTCATACATGACTACACCCAGACCCCACCAGTCCACCGCCCGGCCATAGTCATTATCTTCTAGGACCTGAGAAACAGATATTTGCCTGATTACAATTCTCAACAATGGCAGTAAAAAGTGACTTTAAATTTGCAGACTTGAACATTTACATTTGGTACACATCACTTAACAGCACACTTCTCTAACCTAAATCTATATTTCTCTTTTCAGTTTTTAACTCACTTTCTGTGAGTAAAATAGATTTCCCACCAGCCACCATGTCCAACACCAGAGGGCTATTTCACAAAACCAAGATAAGGGATTTAGCCGGGATTTCCCAGTTATCCTGGCTCAATTTAGCCTTGACTCGGTTTCACAAAAGCAGAGGCACCTAAGTTACCATGGAGATTTATCCTGTGCAGCTAGCCTCCTCCCAACCAGGCTAACAGCCATTAATCCTGGAGCCTTTTCTGATCACTCCGCAGTGGTTTTACCTTATTGTTATCAGCCTGGATTAAAATACAACATGTGCATATTGCTGTTCATTTAAGTACTGTTATTATTTAAAGTGGTGGAGAGGTTTGTGTGTCCCTATGAACCTGAGGGCTGTGTTGTCTGGAGCTTTGTGCTCCTGGTAGGGTCTCCCAAGGCAAAGTGGTCTCAGGTGAGGGGCCAGACAAAGAATGGTTCAAAAACCCTATGAGAAATCGAGGAAGAGATGGAGTGACCCTGCCCGGAGGAAGCCTGGGGCCCCCGTCTGGAGCCAGGCCCGGATGGAGGGCTCGTCAGCGAGCGTGTCTGGTGGCCGGGTTTGCCACGGAGCCCGGCCGGGCACAGCCCGAAAAAGCTACGTGGCAGACATCTCTCCATCCCATGGGCCCACCACCTGTGGGAGGAACCGCTGGGGTCGGGTGCGCTGCTACACGGGTGGCAGTGAAGGTCAGGGGCCTCGACGGACCAGACCTGGGCAGCAAACGCTGGCTCTGGGGACGTGGAATGTCACCTCTCTGTGGGGGAAGGAGCCGGAACTTGTGCGGGAGGTGGAGCACTACCGGTTAGATCTGGTGGGGCTTACCTCTACACACAGTCTCAGTTCTGGAACCATACTCCTGGATAGGGGTTGGACTCTTTTCTTCTCCGGAGTTGCCCAGGGTGTGAGGCGCCGGGCGGGTGTGGGGATACTCACAAGCCCCCGGCTGAGTGCCGCTACGTTGGAGTTTAAACCTGGTGGACGAGAGGGTCGCCTCCCTACGCCTGCGGGTTGTGGGGGGGGGGGGAACTCTGACTGTTGTTTGTGCATATGCACCAAACAAGAGTTCAGAGTATTCGGCCTTCTTGGAGACCTTGAGTGGAGTCCTGCATGGGGCTCCAATGGGGGACTCCATAGTTCTGCTGGGGGACTTCAACGCGCACGTGGGCAATGATGGAGACACATGGAGAGGCGTGATTGGGAGGATCGGCCTCCCTGATCTAAACCAGAGTGGTTGTTTGTTGTTGGACTTCTGTGCTAGTCATGGATTGTCTATAACGAACACCATGTTCGAACATAGGGATGCTCATAAGTGTACTTGGTACCAGAGCACCCTAGGCCAAAGGTCAATGATCAATTTTATAATCATTTCATCTGATCTGAGGCCGTATGTTTTGGACACTCGGGTGAAGAGAGGGGCGGAGCTGTCAACCGATCGCCATCTGGTGGTGAGTTGGGTCAAGGGGTGGGGGAAGACTCTGGACAGATCTGGTAAGCCCAAACGAGTAGTGCAGGTAAATTGGGAACGTCTGGAGGAGGCCCCTGTCCGACAGACTTTCAACTCACACCTCCGGCGGAGCTTTTCGTGCATCCATGTGGAGGCTGGGGGCATTGAACCCGAGTGGACAATGTTCAAAGTTTCCTTTGCTGAAGCTGCGGTGAGGAGCTGTGGTCTTAGGGTCTTAGGTTCCTCAAGGGGCGGTAACCCACGAACACCGTGGTTGACACCGGTGGTCAGGGAAGCCGTCCGACTGAAGAAGGAGTCTTTCCGGGATATGTTATCCCAGAGGACTCCGGAGGCAGTTGCAAGGTACCGAAGGGCCCGAAGGGCTGCAGCCTCTGCCGTGAAAGAGGCAAAGCAGCGGGTGTGGGAGAAGTTCGGAGAAGACATGGAGAAGGACTTTCGGTCGGCACCAAGGTGCTTCTGGAAAACCGTTCGCCACCTCAGGAGGGGGAAGCGGCGAACCATCCAAGCTGTGTACAGTAAGGATGGGACGCTGTTGACCTCAACTGAGGAGGTAATAGGGCGGTGGAAGGAGCACTTTGAGGAACTCCTAAATCCGACTAATACGCCCTCTATGGTAGAGGCAGAGCTGGAGGATGATGGGGGATTGTCGTCAATTTCCCTGGTGGAGGTTGCTGAGGTAGTTAAACAACTCCACAGTGGCAAAGCCCCAGGAATTGATGAGATCCGTCCAGAAATGCTTAAAGCTCTGGGTGTGGAGGGGTTGTCTTGGTTGACACGCCTCTTCAACATTGCGTGGAAGTCTGGGATGGTGCCTAAGGAGTGGCAGACCGGGGAGTGGTTCCCCTGTTTTAAAAAGGGGGGACCAGAGGGTGTGTGCTAATTACAGGGGTATCACACTTCTCAGCCTCCCCGGTAAAGTCTACTCCAAGGTGCTGGAAAGGAGGGTTCGGTCGATAGTCAAACCTCAGGTTGAAGAGGAACAATGCGGATTCCGTCCTGGTCGTGGAACAACGGACTAGATCTTTACTCTCGCAAGGATCCTGGAGGGAGCCTGGGAGTATGCCCAACCGGTCTACATGTGTTTTGTGGATCTGGAGAAGGCATATGACCGGGTGCCCCGGGAGATACTGTGGGAGGTGCTGCGGGAGTACGGGGTGAGGGGGTTCCTTCTCAGGGCCATCCAATCTCTGTACGACCAAAGCGAGAGCTGTGTCCGGGTTCTCGGCAGTAAGTCGGACACGTTTCAGGTGAGAGTTGGCCTCCGCCAGGGTTGCGCTTTGTCACCAATCCTGTAGTATTTATGGACAGGATATCGAGGCGTAGTCGGGGTGGAGAGGGGTTGCAGTTCGGTGGGCTGGGGATCTCATCGCTGCTTTTTGCAGATGATGTGGTCCTGATGGCATCATCGGCCTGTGACCTTCAGCACTCACTGGATCGGTTCGCAGCCGAGTGTGAAGCGGCTGGGATGAGGATCAGCACCTCTAAATCGGAGGCCATGGTTCTCAGCAGGAAACCGATGGAGTGCCTTCTCCAGGTAGGGAATGAGTCCTTACCCCAAGTGAAGGAGTTCAAGTAACTTGGGGTCTTGTTCGCGAGTGAGGGGACAATGGAGCGGGAGATTGGTCGGAGAATCGGCACAGCGGGTGCGGTATTACATTCAATTTATCGCACTGTTGTGACGAAAAGAGAGCTGAGCCAGGAGGCAAAGCTCTCAATCTACCGGTCAGTTTTTGTTCCTATCCTCACCTATGGTCATGAAGGCTGGGTCATGACCGAAAGAACAAGATCCAGGGAAATGGGTTTCCTCAGGAGGGTAGCTGGCGTCTCCTTTAGAGATAGGGTGAGAAGCTCAGTTATCCGTGAGGAGCTCGGAGTAGAGCCGCTGCTCCTTCGCGTCGAAAGGAGCCAGTTGAGGTGGTTCGGGCATCTGGTAAGGATGCCCCCTGGGCGCCTCCCTAGGGAGGTGTTCCAGGCACGTCCAGCTAGGAGGAGGCCTCGGGGAAGACCCAGGACTAGGTGGAGGGATTATATCTCCAACCTGGCCTGGGAACGCCTCGGGATCCCCCAGCAGGTTAATGTGGATCGGGAAAGGGAAGTTTGGGGTCCCCTGCTGGAGCTGCTACCCCAGCAACCCGATACCGGATAAGTGGACGAAGATGGATGGATGGATATTATTTAAAGTTGTGACCATTATTTTTTTTATAATTATTCATGTGACAGTCAGTCACTGTTGTATTGCTGTATGCAGAATACTGTTCATATTGTTGTTAGAAGTTTGATGAATATATTACTGCAGTTGAGATAATTAGAAAAGGCTGATAACATTTCAAATGTGTTTTAAATGAAGTCTGTTACTAAGGGCAATACATTCAATGCTGTACATGTGTGTTTCTATAGTTGACCAATGCACCTTGAATTATTTTAGTTGATTCATTTTTTTTTTTTTTTTTTTTTCTTTAACAATAAAGGATCATGTTTGTTCAGCTTCCATGTGCATTGTATTTGGCATTCTTAGCACACAATTTGTGTTGTCCAGTAAACTGGGACTATAATTTGGGAGGACTGTACAATTTAAAGAACCCTAATTGTACAATCCTCCTTAATTATAGTCTTAGTTCACTGAACCAGTAACTATATAGTGATGTAGGCTACTGTACATTCATGTAACAACAGGTAGAGGACACCCCAATGGTTTTTGACCTCATATTTTGCTGGGGAGAAATAACAGATGAATATCACTCTTTTCCATTCTTGTTTACAGTGTGCATGGATTTTATCACTTAATTATCTTTATAGTCTCTAGATTTTAGATTCCAATTTCTTCAGTGTCTTCCTTTTCTATGTCCATATATACGAGGGAGCAAATCATATAATATGTAGAGAAGGAAACGCCAGAAAAAGCGTGGCAGATAATAGCGGACTGATTGATAGTCTAAAAATATACATTTATGAACTACTGCTCTTAACTGAAACCATTCAATGAGTCACTTGTCATTTGCAAAAACAACAGTTGTACACTATGCATTAAAAACGAGCAGTGGAAGTTAATATGACTTAGGTAATTTATATTTTAGCCCATGAGAGAGAGGGAGGAACAGAGTGAAAGAGATATTTATGCATCATATTCTAGTGTTATAGAAAATTGATCTTTATGGTAAATTTCCTGAGTAACATTATCTGTTTACTTTTAAGGCAAAGAGTACAACTGTTAATTTGTGCAAATGTATGATTAGTAGTCTAATCCTTGAATGGTATGATTATGACGGTTTCAATTCAGAGCAATGGTTAGTAAATGTATATTTTTAGGCTACGCATTGTCGGTCCGCGATCATCTGCCTCGCTTTCTCTCGTTTCATCACAGCACCCGTGTTTCTTTTCTTTTTATACAAATAATGTGTTTCACGTTATACTTCCACAAGAAGCTGCTGCTCACTCTGTATAAAGTATGTACAATGTGTATTCTCCATTTTAGCATCAGTAAATCGGTTATCGACCTGGCAGTCTGTTAAAGAAAGCCGTGAACACGTATCTAGCCAAGCCAGTCTGCACAGATTAGACTAGGTCAAGCCTCGCTTTATCTGCAGTATGCCAAAAACACCCATATATTTTATCTGATTTGGAGGAAATCTCCAGTATGCCTCGGACTAGTCTCGCTTTGCTAGACCCTCCTCCAAAGCACGCTGAACAGAGTCTGGCTACTCCACACAGCATTCGGGGATGGAAGAAAAACGTGCTCTGGTTTAATGGTATTTCTTTAAACCAATCAGAGTCATGGACGATGCCAAACTCCGCACAGAGCCGCTGCAAAATAGTTGTGCGAGAGAAAACTCAGATTGGACATATAGTCTAGCTAGCTGTCTCAATTTACCATGCAGAGATCTGAGGAGCAGTCAACAATAGTCAATAGTAAAATTCCAACACAAAGAAAGCGGAAGGAAACAGAAAATACATGCAACCTGCGGAATTTCCTGCAGCACCGGAGCAATCCTGGAAGTGGAACGCAAAGTATATAGACTAGCCTCGGACAAACATCCATGCTCGGACCAGTCTACTTCGCCTACTGTATCCCACAATGCAAAGTGCTGGAACAGTCACAACAATCATGGCTTGCCGTTGTGGACAACAAATAAAAACATTTTACAATTTTTGTCTGCTATTTAATCACTAAATTCACTTCTGGAGACTTTTATATGCGAGAAAATCAACTGTGTAGATTTAGAATATGGGCAGTTTTACAAAAATTGATGGCAAACTGCTAATTTGCGCTGATGTCAGAGTTGAGAAGCTCCACAAACTGAAGCGACAGCTGGCTAGTTCCTTCCAGGCTCGCTAGCTAGCCAACTGGCCGGTCATGTTCCAAGACTCGCTGTGAGCTCTCTCAAGAGACTCATGGGCAAGAGGCGTTTATTTCCCGTTTATTTATTTTATTTATCGTTTGTTAAAATAACATAACACCAATATTCATTATAAGATTAACGGGAACCTGGCTAGCTGGCTGACACACACACACACACACACACACACACACACACACACACACACAGCAGGCAGAGGCAAGGGAGAGCAGCGTCTGACAAGGCAGGGAGATAAACAGTCTCTCTTTGACAGACTTATATAAAATATATATATATATATATATATATATATATATATATATATATATATATATATATATATATATATATATATATATATATATACACATTAGATTTAATATTTCAGTTCAGAATTATTGTTTGTTGTATTTGCTCACATAAATAAATATTTAAGAAATTGAGTTTCAGTTTGTATGGTGGATAAACAGTTGTACATAAAGTGGTAACATGCTATGGCATATGTTATTTAGACTTAAGGGGACACACCAAAGCTTATAATTTCCATAAATGTATTGGTTTATTTAAATCAGGGACAGTGTACATTACATGTATTGCACCAGATATATATCATACATATATCACAATGCTAAATTCAATCTGTTGTTTGAGAGGAGTGTTTATTTTCAGAACCCTGAGAGTCAAGACTCCAAGTGTGCTTTCTCTCCTCTTTTATACTAACCTACACCCACGCATGCCATTTTGACCTGGTTGAACAGGCCAGTGCTCGGATTCACCCTTCCTTTTGTTCCTTCAAAGATACCACATAAATTAATCAAATTAATTAAGATCTGTATTTTACCCACCAATGAGACCGTTTCACAGTTCAGTTATTTGTCCCTGATTCCAGGGTGGTGCCCCGTTTTGATGGTTTGTCAATTTGGAAAAGTTATTAATACACATATTCATAACTTTATTAATATTGATAAAACATCTTTGATAATTTGCAAATAATTTAATCTGTACCCATACCTATTCCCAACAACAGTTAAGGCTATTTGTTGCTGAATAAATGCAAAAACTCCTCAAGACCAAAGCTAAATTCCATCTGCTGCAAGACTGTAAATATAATGTGGACTGCTGTTTTAAAGTGCCCATATTATGAAAAAAATAAAAATAAAATTTTTCTGGGATTTGGGGTGTTCTTTTGTGTCTCTGGTGCTTCCACACGCATACAAACTTTGAAAAAAAACATCCATGCTGTTTTGAGTGAGATACGGTTTCTGAATGTGTCCTGTCTTCAGTCTCCGGGTGAGCTGTTCAAAATCTGCACGGCTTTCTACGTAACTAGCCTAGACTAGGGGCCGTAGGGGACTAACCGTTAGCATGCTAGCACGTTCTCAATGGCAAAACACTGCTACAACACAAACGAATTCACCCTAATCTACAAAATAAATGTATAGAACTACTTACATGTCCCTATTCTGCAGGTATTCCACGCAAAGTTGGAAGTGTGCCCTCGTTTAGAAGAAGTCTCCCAGCTAATCCTGCCTTGTACAGGCCGAAGTTGGAGGACAGCTAGCTAGCTCATGTAATCCTTACCTAGCTACTGCGCATGTGCGACTGACAACAAAGATGTTACAGAACTTAAGAGGTCTCACTCTGTAGGTAAAACAGAGACCTGAACACAGGGTGAAAAGAGGAGCTGCAGCAATGTGCAGTACAACAAAAATATGGTGTTTTTTGAAAATTAAACCATGTAAACCTATTCTGGTACAACCTCAAAATACAATTATGAATCTGAAAATGAGCATATGGCTACTTTAAAGCAGTTTGCATTTAGAAGTTACGAATATTTGGACAAATAGCCAATATTTGGGTAGGGAGGTTTATGGTTTTAATGGCGCTAAGCAAAGCTAAACGCTAGAAAGAAAAGGTCGCTGATTTTCAACCAGCTGACGTGAGTTATCCAGCAGTTTGGCAATTTTACTTTAAAATAAATGGGACCATAACTTACTTATAAATTACCATCATGCTGTATAAAAGGTGACTTGAAATCATTTTTAATCAATGATTTTATTATTAAACACAATCTTGATTTCATGTTTTTAACTGAAACCTGGTTAGACCAGAATAACAGTGCTGCTGTTCTTATCGAGTCAGCTCCCCCTAACGTCAGTTTTATGAGTGAGAATAGACTGAATAAGAAAGGAGGTGGAGTCGCCATTTTGTTCAAAGACTCGTTCCAATGTAGGCAACTATCTTATGGAAATTTTGCTTCTTTTGAATATGTGGCTCTTCAGCTAAGGTCCTCCCCTCGAGCTATATTTCTAAATATTTACAGGCCACCTAAGTACTGTGCAGCCTTCTTTGATGACTTTACTGAACTGCTGTCTATGATCTGTATTGACTTTGACTGTGTAATTATTGCTGGTAATTTCAACACTCATGTTGACAACCCCCAGGATAGAGGGACCAAAGAACTGTGTTGTATTTTTTTAAATTATGGACTGACTCAACATGTGACGGAGCCCACACACAATAAGGGACACATTCTGGACTTGATTATCTCTAAAGGTCTGAACATTTCCAAGATTGTGGTGTCTGATGCTGCTCTCTCTGATCATTCCTGTGTTTTCTTTAATGGCTCTATCTCTGTGCACAAAAGTGTTCAAACAAAGGTAATCAGAAAACGATACATCACTGAAAACACCAGTGAAACATTTCAAATTGTTTGGCTTCAGATCTTCTACAGATTGTAAACACGTCTCTTCTTTCAGGTATCTTCCCACAGGCCCTGAAAACTGCAGTCATCAAGCCACTCTTAAAAAATAACAATCTAGACACATCACTAATGAGCAACTATAGGCTGATATCAAACCTTCCATTTTCAAGTAAAATCCTTGAAAAAGCGGTTTTTCAACAACTCAACCTTTTTTTGTCACTAAACAACAGTTTTGATACCTTCCAGTCGGGTTTTCGACCATACCACAGCACTGAGACGGCTCTTGTTAAAGTCTTTAATGACATCCACTTAAACACAGATAGTGGCAAAACTACAGTCTTAGTATTACTCGATCTCAGTGCTGCATTTGACACGGTCGACCATGACATATTACTAGACCGATTGGAAAACTGGGTTGGCCTTTCTGGCTCAGTACTAAAGTGGTTTGAATCCTATTTAAAGAATAGGGATTACTCTGTGTCTATAGGTAATTATGCATCTGAGCATACAAATATGACCGTGTGGAGTTCCCCAATGCTCCGTTCTGGGGCCTCTTCTGTTTAATATCTACATGCTTCCACTGGCTCAGATTACGGAAAACAACAACATAAATTATCATAGTTATGCGGACGACACACAAATTTACATAACCTTGTCACCTGAGGACTATAGTCCAATACAAAAACTGGCTAAGTGCATTGAACAAACTAACGACTGGATGTGCCAGAACTTTCTTAAATTAAATGAAGAAGAAAACTGAGGTAGTTGTTTTGGAGCAAAAGAGGAAAGATTGAAAGTCAGCGCTCAGTTAGGATGTTTACTGTTGTATAGTTTTATAATAAATGCTATTTAAATCTACTCTTTAAATTCAGTCTTTACTGACTGAAAATGTTAATTTCACATCCAGATCTGTCAATTCAAAGTACAACCAAATCACACATTCCAGATAAAACTAAGCATTAATACTCTCTTCAAGTTTTTTTGTATGTACTTTGTACTTTCAAATAATGAAAAATGTGTATAATAATAGACCTGCATGAATAACAACTAAGTGTCACAATTTGGTTTTAATGTCTTGAAACAAGTGATGACTTTCAAAGTGTTCACTGCACAGAGATACTAGACCAGAATAAAAAAAAAAGTAAAAGTAAAACAAAATAGTAATTGTTATTAATAAATAGTAAACTATTTGGATATTAGTATAACTACATCAGCACTTTTGTCACGTATAAAATATTTGTGTTCAATAATATATGGTGTGAATAGTATATATAATAATGATATCATGAGATATTACAATATAATAGTAATAGCAAGATAATTGGCGGTGCAATCGCCCCATCCAGCCCGGCCCCACCTCCTACCACCTTGGTATCTATATATATTAGGGGTGGAACGGTACACTGAAATCTCGGTTCGGATCATACCTCGGTTCAGTACAATGGAGGGAAAAGCATAAGAAAAATGCAGAAGGCAATTTTTTGTATTGTGCATGTCTCAGGCTGTACCACCTAGTGTCATCCAGTCTCTCCCCTGAGCTAGCTGCTAGCCAGCCTGAAGCGTATAAAGTAAGATGTAAAGTAAACAATAAGTAGGCTACACCACATCATCTCCAGACTCCATCTGGAACTTGTAAACAAAATAAGACAATCAGCTAGCAGTGTAATGTGGGAGACAAGCGCTGCTCTCATATGTGAATACACAGAGCAGGGGTGTTAAAAGGGCAGCTTCGGTTACACAGAGCAGTTGGCGAATTGTGGCGTTAGCTTCACACGCTAAACGCGGAGCTAGCAGCAAACAGCGAAGCTAACGGCGGAGCTAACAGCTAACGGCGGAGCTAAAAGCGGAGCTAACAGCGAAGCAAATGGGCCTTGAAGCCATTTGTGGTCCAGGCAAGAAGGGATACAGCTACAGTACATCCGTGTTTGATTGTATATGGAAGGGACTAGTTTGCTTCGTGTGGACTCACTGGACCGACCCGACATGTAGGCGGAGCTTTGGAGCTTCAGAGCTAAGGCGGGGCTACAGATTAGGTGTCCCTAAGAAACGTGGATGTTACAGTAGTTCCACATTACATTAATTCATTTGCACACAAGTTTTATTTATTTTTATACCGTGTATTTTCCGTGTAAATTCACGTACCGAACCGAGACGCCAGTACCGTTTTGGTTCAATACGAATACATGTACCGTTCCACCCCTAATATATATATATATGCGCCCTTTAACGTTCAAAGGCAGAATTGGACACACCCTAAATGCAACTGCGCTATGTACTTTAGATCATGCGCTATAGATTGTTTAAATAGGGCCCTAAGCCTGTGGGAAAGTGTGACTGCTTGTGTAGAGGTCAAAAACTGTGTTTATCACATGCCCAGCCAGTCAGTTTCAGTATCTTACCTCAGGTGCCAGATATTCAGGAGTACCACAGAAGGTTTTCATGGTAGCGTCAGGGGTAATGCCTTCCTTACAAAGGCCAAAATCAGTGATTTTGATGTGGCCGTCTTTATCCAGCATCAGATTCTCCAGCTGAAAGAAAAATGACATACAAATCAGATTGACACTGCTTTCTGTAAGCATTGGGTGTTGGAAACAAGTTCTACTCATGTTGTAGTAGTTCTTAAGGGGTGGCCAGAGGGAAACAAATCCTATAAGTCATATTTGTCAAAGAACTCTCCATCTTTGGGCTCTCTATGTTTGGAAAAGACTGAGATTTACATTTATAGTCTTCAATGGGTATTTATGTATGGTGCATCTTTAAAAGTCAAAATAGTCTACTTTTGGACCATCACACCAAAGATCTCAAAAGGTTGGTTTGCAAAAAATTTAAATCAAAAAGATGGCCCACCATTGTCTTTATTAAGTGTCAACATATCAGCCCCTAAAACATACATTGGGTCAACTCGTTTTTGAAAAACACAAACTGCCTACCTCTCACTGCTCATTTACATGAGTTATTGATTACTTTGATCCACTTACAAAATTTCATGTGAATGGAAACAACTTGAGCTGGGTAATGTGTAAATATTTAAAGTAGGAAAAAGTTTCGCACACTACTATGTTTACACATTGTAATTAGTGTTCAATACCCAAAGGGGTTAAACTAATTTGACTGTGTGCCGGTTTATTATTATTTTTATTATTAATAACAATATTAGGGTTCAAACCCCGAAATAGGCAGACGGGTTGCAAAATTCACAGTTGTCAGGCACATAAAATGACACTCATTGACCTCATGGTGGCACTGTAACAATCAAGTTAGGCCATAATGCAATTATCTTGAAAACTGCTAGGCATGGAGTCAAATATTATTTCATCATTTCTCAATTCATCTGCATCTTTGCCCTAAAAATTTCAAATTTCGCTACTTTTTACGGACTGAAGTTGTTAAAGAAATTTCAACAAATCAATCCATTTCGATTATACAAGCAAATACATTTTTATCCAAAATAGGTAATTTTCAAATATTTGCAATGATTTATTAATTTGGTAATGATTAAAGTGTGTGGCTTATTACAACATATTACAACTTAAAAAATCTAAAGAAATCACCCGTACATCCTACAGAGCTAAACACATCAACTGAATTTAAACAAAAGTTTGCCTCATTGCAACCAATGCTGAGTTCGCAATGGACCCTTCGCTAAGCCCCGCCCTCCTAGTTACTGTTGCTACGCCTGACAAGCTTTCATGCCTGGCACGTCTATTACAGTATGTATGCACCGGTGTCAGACATTCCCAAGGAGATAATTAGTAATTTTTGGCAAACAGATGAAATATTTGAGAGAGCAAGACAAAAGGGACTGCAGTATGCATTTGAGGGATATATCCACGACATAATATGCAACCGATTAGAGAATTATTTCATCAAAATTGAAGCTAAAGCCTTTAGGTCATGCCATAATGTGAGCCACCTCATACGCTGACCATTCAAATGGGAAACACACAAATTGAAGAACAGCTATGTTCATGCACAGCAGGAGAAGTGAAATTTGAAAAAATTCTAATAATTATAAATCAAACAGTTTATCCATAAATCATAAAAAGACATTAGCCTGACCACTTTGCAATGATAACATTCTCGTGCTTATATTTTAGCGATTAACAAAATGCTGAAATATATTTTAAATTATGTTAGTGAGCCTCCATCTTGCCTTTAATCATCTTTGAACGTAAAGTTCAAATATATGCATTATGAACAAAGAACCGTCATTATTTCCAAGCAATGTTAGCTAGCTAGCTAACAACAACTTAGCGTGTTCTTGCCTTGGAGCAAACGTAGGTGTTTTTGTTAATCCTGTCGACATTTAGTTGTGAATGGGGCCTCCCACACTGCTTGATCCACGCCTGGCATTTCTCCCCTTGGGTTTTAGGTTTCGGGAAGGGAAAAAAAATTCCACCACCCCGTCAAGTTACCAAGTTTTCCAATAACTGGAAATGATGTGCAAGTGTTTTCCATGAAATATGACTGCAATTGGCCACATGGTGCCACTGTAAATAACACTAAACGTCATTTTAGAAAGCTAAGAACCGTCACTCCGTAAGTCCGATTTAGTTCAAATTGGACACACATGTCCAGCTCAATATGCTCACAAAAAGCCTCTTCGACTATAAAAGTCATTTTTTGACATATCTTCTAAACTCTAGGACCGATTGTTACCAAATTGTCAGGGGATCACTACTGTTCTAAGCTTATCAAAAGTTGCATAAAGCTTGTTGATATCTTTTATTTAGTTTTCAAGATATTGACCAATGAACTTCAAATGTGCGTGTCTGAGCACATAATTAGACCCAAATATATGTACATGTCCACATAGAGTTCGTACCAGGAGCATACCCTAAAAGTTTCATTCAAATCAACCATTATGGGGACTACAAATGCAAAAAATGGGCGTGGCATAACACAAATCAGACTGTAAATCAAAAATGTCCAATCTTTACAAAACCAGCAGGATATGTTTCATAACAATTACGACCCACATGTGTAAAACTATTTTTCAATCACATGCATGGGCCTGGTGCCAATTTGGCCATAAATCGATGTCCAAACATCACCAAACTTAAGAATGGAAGCCTCTGTCCTAGTGGCTTTGCTTACTTAAACAAAGTTAAGTGCATATATTTGTGGAATCTATCTTCTTCTGTCACTCTGCATGCAGTTTGCAGTAACATAAATCATTACTTATTCAGTGTGTTCTCAGTGTAACATTGATTGAGTAATGAATGGATATACAGTGAGTCCTAATGGAAGCAATGGGTTTGAACCTGCAATTGCAGCGTGTGCCTATATTTTCCACAGTTATTACATGTTGAGAGTTACTATTACTAACTACATATGATGAAACAAAGAAGCATTAGAAGTTATGTTGCTGCTCATTGTTATATCAGGGAAAGGACCAACTCTGGCCATACAATGTTGAATGGACATCACTTTCAGACATAACATTTAAAAATCAATGTTGCATTTCCTTTCAGCAGCACAAACTGATTTTAATAGACGGCAGAAGTAAAATGTTTGTTGTTTCTTCTAAAAAATTTAATTTGGTATGCTTAAATTATATTATAACTAAAGACTACTTCTTTATGGAACTGATTAAAACATCATAGTAAAATCTAAAATGAGAATTCATCACATCATCTTTTTGGAAGTGATGATATAAACCTTGTATATTAGAACTGATGGGATTATTCACCTTTAGATCACGATAAACAACGTCACGTGAGTGGAGGTACTCGAGCGCCGACACAATCTCAGCACCATAGAAGCGTGCCCGGTCTTCTGTGAACACTCGTTCCCGTGACAGGTGGAAGAAGAGCTGAAAGAGGCGAGAGCAGATGGAGTCAAACACTTACCTCTTATAGAAGCCGTTTGACTGTGCACAGCAAGCTGTTGAAATCAAGGGACATCACTGTATCTCCATGTGACTGTGCCGTGTGCATGTGAGGTCTCACCTCGCCTCCATTGGCATATTCCATAACAAAACAGAGTCGATCGTGGGTTTGGAAGGCATACTTCAGTGTCTGCAGGAAGAAAATGATCACAAATTACAGGTGGTAGATTTCTTCACAAATTACACTATCCCAGCACTCACTTGCAAACTAATGAGCAAGTTCCAGTTGTAAAAACTACATTGTTCATTGTTCTTCAAGGAGGATTTAAAATTTCAATTCAGAAGTATGTATTATCTGAGCTGAATACTGGCTACTTACATCAAAGAATAGTGAGAAAATAATAGGGCAGCTCCCTAAATGTCGATGATTTACATCATCAGTTGAGTAGCTTCTGACTTTAACGTCATGCTGTCTGTCAAATGATAGGCTTTGTTGTAGATGCATCATTATCACAGAGCAATTCGGGAAAACAGCATGGCAGGCAACAAAAAGCCTTTGCTCAAAAAGCAAAAACAACACAATCCGATGGCTTGTGCTTGGGAGCTTGTAGTGTAAAGTCTGTTTGATGTCTGATTCAACTAATTTGGGTTCTCACATACAGCTCCTCCGGGTAATGTCTAGATAATTTCAGGGTTGCAGTATATGTGTGAAAGGGGGTTAAGAGTCTGTAGCTGGCTCTATGAGACTGCATAAAGGCGCAAAGGTGCTTTGACCTAAAGAAAAAATTGTGAGGGTAACATGAATGTCTAAACCAAATGTCATGGCAAACCATTAAAAAGTTGTTGAGATATTTCAGTCCGGATTTAAGTGGTGGACTATGCTGCCATCCCTAGACCTACAGTATGCCACTAGTGTGGCTGAAAGACACTGTGTGCGAACAATACACTCATATGAACTGTCAGTGCTGAGGCAAGTGGCTAGTGATATCATACAATAGCTCAGCACAGAGAGCTTTCAAATTTGACCTGAGGACCTCATGAAAAGAAAAATCTCAAGTGAGTCTCTTTGTCAGATGGCACTCCATTTACCAACTGACCTCCTGTAGAGTTCTATAAAGTGGGTTAGTTGTGATCCCAATCGTTCTTACCGTGAGGAAGGGGTGTCGTGTGTTTTGTAACACTCTGCTCTCTGTAACTGTATGGGCCACCTCATCCTGCCAACAAACAGATTATTGTCAGAAACACTGAAAACACGCCCAGTTTAATCGTAAACAAAGAATAAATGCTTCATGCCCTGTTGGTGTACAAAACATCATATTAGCATTGACAAAACGTTTAAAACTATCTAAAATAAGTGAAATATACAAGTACACACATTCCATAGACATGGTTCACAGACCACCATCGGGACAGTACAAACTTCGGTAATGCAGGAGGACCTAAGTCACACTGGAAAATGCCCATGGTGAACAAGATAAAATGCCATGCAGGTTCAAGCATAATACATTCTGTGAGTGAGGTGAAACCCATGAAAACGTCTTTGGGATGTTTTTAGGCGTACAGGGTACATTCTTTCAGCATTCAGTTATAGGCTATTCAAGAAGAGGGAATTATTTTACTAATTTATTTATTTTAAGTAATTTTGTGCTTTGTTGGCATAATGTCAGCTGGAATGCAAAAACATGTTCAGTGTTAAATACATATTTTTTAAATTGTAGTTTTGTAATTAGTTTTTTCTTTGAAAAGCAAGACAAAATAGTAAAAAGCACATTTTGACAAATTTATGCAATGATGAAAAAATTGGCAAAATTAATTTGTGTATGTGTGTGTGCATGTGTGTGCATGTGTGTGTGTGTGAGAGAGAGCGAAGCTAGGTTTATGATCAGTGTGGTATCCCGTCGCAAGGTGTGCGAGCCATATGACGTCACCAAGCTGTCGTTTCCGCAAGTTGTTGTGGTGTGTGGTCATGTGCCTCTGAAGTTTTGTAACTTGGCGCACGCTGCACTTTCATTTCAACAAGTTCGGTTGTGAAGACTGGCCGAGCAGGTTCACCTCTACAAACATCTGTATGATTCTTCATGTACAGTGAGTCAACCAGCCTTAAATATGTGGTCAGAGAGAGACAACACACTGGGAAAAGAAAAAGCATTTTGCTGGAGTGTGGAAAAAAATTAGATCGCGAGACCTTGGTCCGCATCACAGACCAAATGAGTCACCTGCAGGGCATGTTCTAAAAAAAAAACATGAGTTACGAAAGAGCTCAATAAAAATGGTCTGATTTTAAACACATTAAACAACATTGCATATAACATTTTAAAAATAAATAAAGTATATTATGTATATATATATATATATATATATATATATATATATATATATATATATATATATATATATCTGACCTTGACTGGGGTCAAAGTTTATTTTATTCATGTTATTCAGTTCACGTTATTGCCCGAGATGCACGCATCCTCACTCTTCACTGAGGCGAGCTAGCGGCCACAAAATAAGCGGCCACAACATAAGCAACAGCGGTTCATGAAGAAGATGTCAGAAAAGCGAAAGAAAACGTACCATTTTCACGAGTGGGAGGAATATATTTTATTTTCAACAGTCAAAGTCTGAAAATTTCCAGTCTGACATAATATTGCTATACTGGAAATCAGCCCATCGGTACTACGCTGCCCTCTAGTGTCCCCCCTTCTTACACACATACATACAGCATGAGAAAGGTGACTACTACAGCTTGAATAAATTGGACGGACGGACGGACGGACGGACGGACGGACAGACAGACAGACAGACAGACAGACAGACAGACAGACAGACACTCTTGGGGGAATTACTGGAATTGTTGGGGATGTGGACCTACTAGTGTCTTGAGATAACTTGTGTTATAATTTGATACTATAAATAAAATTGAATTGAATTACTTACCTTGGCTATGATGACCTCTTTGCGTAGTATTTTCATGGCATAATGTACTCCGGTCGACTTCTCTTTGACCAGAATCACCTTCCCAAATGTCCCCTTTCCAAGCAGCTTCAGGTACTCAAAGTCACTCATTGTCTGTAATGTACACAAGGCCGAGGTGTGAGAAGGATAAGGATTTTAACTAATTTTGTAAAACTTTGTACAACTAAAACAAAAAATAAAAAAAATCTTTAGCCAGAGAGGAGCGTTTCATACATAAGTCACATATACTTTCCCGGCCTTGAGGAATACTGTACTACTACTGTATACTTCCTGCTGTTGTTAGTTTGTTGTTCTTTTACAACTAATAAGACATACGTCTCCCTAATCTTTTCAGAAAAGCTTTCATAAAATTGAAATGTGCAATAATAAGTTGTTTGCACGAGTTGTTTATATTCCAAGTCTGCCATCCCCCTAAATCCTACACACTGATTCTTTAACATCCCAGACCCTTGTATGAGTCAGGTACAGATAGTCTGCCTCTCTCCACTGGGAAAAAACACTGATGTCAGAATTATAATTCCCTAATCTAAATTAATTGTGAGTTTTAAATAAAAAAATAATAAAAACATAAATAAAACTTTAAGAGGCTATAATTGCTATTTTTTATAATAATATATTAAAGGAAAATCTGAAAACAATGTAAAAAGGTGTCTGAAACCCAGTTCAAAAGAGCTCATTATAATAAACTGATAACAAAATTTTACAGAGATGAGTGTTCCTCAAGAGAGCCAACGTGCATCCTTTTCAGATGCTTTAGCATAGCAGATGTTCTCCCATGCCAGGACAGGTCAGCTTAGCAAAACCATTAACTTCCTTTAAAGGCTTTTACACAATGGGGGTGTTTTTTTTGTGCAATTAATTAGCATTTAAATATATTTTTTCAGAACGTGAAAATGACATGCTGATAAGGCAACGTCATTTTTTTTCTCCAGAAAAGGTCTATTTTCCTGAGCTTTTGCACCGCAAATAAAGACATCGATCAATCATGTTGAGGATCATAATATAACAACAGGAAGCTGTATAGACAGCAAAACTTCATTACTACTTCCAACATTGATACGAGGCAGTGTATACCAGAGACACTCTTTCCGTTCTTACCTAACATAATAAAAGCCCCAGACGTATACTACAGTCTATTTACAGTCTGCGTAACTGTTTACCAGAGGGTATAAAATTCACTTAAGAGTATTTTGCTAAAAGGAATCTCAATAAAATAGCTTACATTAGCTTAGTGTTAGCTTTTCCTGCTTTGGCTTTCCGAACATGGTCAAACAGCACAGAGGGAGACAGGGCTGGATCAAACTAATCAATGACTTATCGTTGACTGAATTCGTTGGCAACTATTTTGCTACGTTGATTAGTTGTTGCAGCCCTACAAACCATTCCCTATTTACTTCTCTCACGGTAGCCTGCTGCGATGACACAGTGCTGCCACGGTACTTTTTCAGGTCCCCAAACACCACTGATTTTGATGAACATATAATCATGATGATCAAATCTCATAAACGTTTGTTGAGTTATTGTTATTTTTGGCCAACATCAGTGAAACACTCTATAATAGTCTCACTTTAATGCATGCAATTGGACATCATGAGGCAGTTAATGTTCTGCTTAGCTGGCTTCACAGTACTGTAATGTCAAAATCTCAAAATACAACTTCATCTTTTGTGTTTTCAAATGTCTTTGCAAAGAAAAAACTACACATTGCCAAAATGTCTTTTGGATCAGCTCAAACTTGAGCTCACCATCTTCTAAGTCCCTAATAACTGATCGTCTCACCACTTTGGAGCGGTTCTTGGACATCAACACCTCCATCTCCTCCAGGCTGCTTTCGCTGGGTGAGCCGAACATATCCATTGGTTCATCCTCCTCTTGCTCCCGCAACTTCAGACTATTTGCCACTGACTGGATTGCCCGCATCCACTCCTCTCTGAGAAGCAAAAATACCAAATATTGTCAGACATTACATCCAACTAATACACCAAGTTTTGGAGTTTTTTACAGAAACGCCACTGAATGCCATTTAAGCAATCAGTTAACCGTTTTTACCATAGTTTGACACAACCCTAGTAGAAAAATGGCAGCTTGCCTGATATAATATTTTACCCTGTTCTTACCTCTCCTCATTGCTGTCCACGTGAAAGGTGCGTTCAATGACAGTGGTCCACTGTAGGCAACGAATGACGAATGTGTTGGGCCGGGGTCTTTCAGTCTTCATTAACTGGCACTCTGTGAAAAACAAAATTTAAGTCTGTTACACACCGGAGATGTGACAAACTGACGACATGAAAATGCGAAATAATTGCCTTCGAATATTTTGCATCAAAACTATTCACACAGCAGTGATGCGAATTTGCGACAGTTTTCGATGGAAGTTTCTAATAATCGCGCCAGCTCATCTACCATGTCGGTGGGACAGTTTTAGGTCCTCCTGGGGATGCTGCTAAAGCGAGAAAGAGAAAGTGGAGCAGAGGAGAATTAACATTTAGCAGTAAGGAATGTCAAGTGAATGTGCAGTACAAATGTTGCAGCTCCTGAAAACCAACGGAGGTGTCCCGTGTCTTATTTCTCTGGCTGCTGAGTGGAGTGACAATGATTAGCTCTGGAGACTCCAGCCCCGTCTCCCCCCGTTCTGTGTGATCACGGTCGGGAAGCCAAAGCAGTAATTGATTTTCCTTTTAGCAAAATACTCCAGCTGGTAGATATGTCTAGGGCTTTTTATTGTTGTAAAGGTAAGAACGGAAAGTATGTCTCTGGTTACACTTTCTTTGTCAAGGTTGAAAATAGTAATACAGTTTGCCACCTATACAGTCTATGGTTCGGACAGTTGAGTCTCTTCACATTTCTTTGTATTATAATCCTCTTAAGTAAACAACACATTGTGACTGGTTGATGTTTTTATACGTGATGTGAAAGCTCAGAAAATTGCACGAAAAAAACGTGCCAGGTGTGAAAAGATGTACAAAAATGTGCACTTAAACAAACTGCAAAGACTAAAGCCGACGGCCAACTACCACGTCCGTTCTGCGCCTGCGTGAGTGGGCTAACTCTCCATGCCAGCAGGCGGCGGTAATCTATTCGTCATTCTAAAAGGGAAAACGGATACAAACGTTGCTATGATACCCACAACAAACAGCGTTTGCCTGAATCAGTAGCGGCAGAACCAAACAGTAGTTTATTTTGTTATGTGTCGGTATACAGTGGTGTGAAAAAGTGTTTGCCCCCTTCCTCATTTCCTGTTCCTTTGCATGTTTGTCACACTTAAGTGTTTCGAACATCAAACCAATTTAAACAATAGTCAAGGACAACACAAGTAAACACAAAATGCAATTTGTAAATGAAGGTGTTAATTATTAAAGGTGAAAAAAAATCCAAACCATCATGGCCCTGTGTGAAAAAGTGATTGCCCCCCTAAACCTAATAACTGGTTGGGCCACCCTTAGCAGCAACAACTGCAACCAAGCGTTTGCGATAACGTGCAATGAGGCTTTTACAGCGTCCTGGAGGAATTTTGGCCCACTCATCTTTGCAGAATTGTCCTAATTCAGTTACATTAGAGGGTTTTCGAGCATGAACGGCCTTTTTAAGGTCATACCACAACATCTCAATAGGATTCAGGTCAGGACTTTGGCTAGGCCACTCCAAAGTCTTCATTTAGTTTTTCTTCAGCCATTCGGTGGTGGACTTGCTGGTGTGTTTAGGATCATTGTCCTGCTGCAGAACCCAAGTTCGTTTCAGCTTGAGTACACGAACAGATGGTCGGACATTCTCCTTCAGGATCTCTTGGTAGACAGCAGAATTCATAGTTCCTTTTATCACGGCAAGTCTTCCAGGTCCTGAAGCAGCAAAACAGCCCCAGACCATCACACTACCACCACCATATTTTACAGTTGGTATAATGTTCTTTTTATGAAATGCAGTGTTCCTTCTACGCCAGATATACTTGGACACACACCTTCCAAAGAGTTCCACTTTTGTCTCATCGGTCCACAGAATGTTGTCCCAAAAGTCTTGGGGATCATCAAGATGTGTTCTGGAGAAATTGAGACAAGCTTTGATGTTCTTTTTGCTCAGCAGTGGTTTTCTCCTTGGAACTCTGCCATGCAGGCCATTTTTGCCCAGTCTTTTCCTGATGGTGGAGGCATGAACGCTGACCTTAACTGAGGCAAGTGAGGCCTGCAGTTCTTTGGACGTTGTTGTGGGGTCTTTTGTGACCTCTTGATGAGTCGCCGCTGCGCTCTTGGGGTAATTTTGGGCGGCCGGCCACTCCTGGGAAGGTTCACCACTGTTCCATGTCTTCGCCATTTGTGGATAATGGCTCTCACTGTGGTTCGCTGGATTCCCAAAGCTTTGGAAATGGCTTTATAACCCTTTCCAGACTGATAGATCTCAATTACTTTCTTTCTCAATTGTTCCTGAATTTCTTTGGGTCTCGGCATGATGTGTAGCTTTTAAGGATCTTCTGGTGGACCTTACTGTGTCAAGCAGCTCCTATTTAAGTGATGCCTTGATTGTGAACAGGTGTGGCAATAATCAGGCCTGGGTGTGGCTAGAGAAATTGAACTCAGGTGTGGACAACCACAGTTATAGTATGTTTTAACAAGGGGGGCAATCACTTTTTTCACACAGGGCCATGATGGTTTGGATTTTTTTTTCTCCTTTAATAATAAACACCTTCATTTACAAATTGCATTTTGTGTTTACTTGTGTTGTCCTTGACTTTTGTTTAAATTGGTTTGATGTTCGAAACACTTAAGTGTGACAAACATGCAAAGGAACAGGAAATGAGGAAGGGGGCAAACACTTTTTCACACCACTGTATGTTGATCTTTTAAAAGACATGTTTATGTTAAAATAAATACACAAGTAGTTATTAGTAGTATCACGTTGTAAATACGTTTGCCATCTTATGGACATAATGTGAAAAATAGATATTCCAATCGTTCAAACCTATGTGTTTTTTAGAAGGAACATTCAAATGTAGAGCCTTGAGCCTGGGTCTGTCCGAGGTTTCTGCCAAAAAAGTAGTTTTTCCTCGCGTACCAAATGCTTGCTCATTACCTGCGTGAAGCTGGCCCCCCCATGTCATAAAAAAATCATTAAAAACACTGCTATTCGTTTGTGCTACGTTTGTGCCGTAAAAATTATCGTTTGTGCTGTTAAGGGTTTTAAGTAATTCAACTTTACATTTTCTGGGCAGTGACATCACCCAGCCCCCCATTAATGTCCAAATCTCCCCAACATGGTCTCAATCGTTTGTGCTACGCATGTGCTGATTTGTGCTGTTAAAACAAACATTTGTGCTACTATGTTTTTTAAGTTATAACGCTATATAGGTTACACACGTGACGTCACCCAGCCCCCCATTAATGTCCAAATCTCTCCAAAAAGGTCTCAATCGTTTGTGCTACCTTTGTGCTGATTTGTGCCGTTAAAAGAAACATTTGTGCTATTTCAGTTTTTACGTTATCAGGCTTGTTACACGGCTACTATTTGCGCTGTAAAGGCTTCTGACACCAGCCATCACTCCCATGAACGGGACATTCTAAAACGCTTAACGTGAAAAAGCTTAACAGTCATGAACACTTAAGCCTGTCAAAAAACTAAACCGAAATCCAACGATTCTAGAAGTTATCTCACATTAACGTTTTCTTCATCATTGGCGCCTATGGCGAGGAAAAAGCTTAACGTGGTTTAATGTACCTAAACAATGATCAATGATGACCAAATTTCTCTCTCATAACCACTGAAAACGTCAAAAAATCAAACCCAAATTGCAATTATTATGGGCGTTATCTGACATTTAGCGTTTCCGCTTCACATTTTCAGCAGGGCAGCGGAGCGGCTGTGGGTTGACTCTCCACGGTTCTCATGGCCTTTATAAGTCCTAACATGAAAAGGCTTAATGTGGTTTAATGTACCTAAACAACGATCAATCATCATCAAATGTCTCTCTCATATTGCTCCTCATAACCACTGAAAACTGTCAAAAAATGTAACCCAAAATTTAAGTCCAATTATTATGGACGTTATCTGACATTAAGCGTTTCTGCTACATTAAGGCTATTGTAAGGAAAAATGTCCCATTCATGGGAGTGATGGCTGGTGTCAGAAGCCTTTGCTGCGCAAATAGTAGCCGTGTAACAAATAAAGCCTGATAACGTAAAAACCGAAGCAGCAAAGAGACCATTTTGGGGAGATTTGGATATTAATGGGGGGCTGAGTGACGTCACGCGTGTAACCTATAAAGCGCTATGACTTAAAAAACATAGTAGCACAAATGTTTTTTTAACAGCACAAATCAGCACAAACGATTGAGACCATTTTGGGGCGATTTGGACATTAATGGGGGGCTGGTTGATGTCACTGGCCAGAAAATGTAAAGTTGAATTACTTAAAACCCTTAACAGCACAAACGATAAAGTCCAGCTTCACGCAGGTGAAATTGTTGGGTATTTGTAAATGATAGAGTAGGTCTAGACCACACTCTATCTGTAAAGTGTCCTGAGATAAATCTTGTTGAGATTTGACACTATAAATAAAATGTAATTTAATTCAAATGTCATTTTTGGCCAGTTTTGGCAGCTTTATGTGTATTGGATTGATCAGATGAGATGAAAAATGAGAAGCTGAGGATGTTAACATAGGTGATAAAACTCTATGGAACTCAAAACAGCAAACTAGCTATGAAAAGCAGAAAGTGATGGTTATCAAGAAAACGCAATTTTTCAGAGTTATGTTTTACCATCAGGAGGACTGACCTGCCACTGAGAAGTTGTTGAGTGGTGGTGAAGTCTGGTCGTTTAGATCAGGCTTCTCCTTGTAGCCAATGAAGGAACCGTCACTCTTCAGGATAAAATACCTGGGCCTCCATGTTTTGATATATTCACCTTGGTCACAAAAGGGGATGCAATTTTGAGTACATATAATAACTGGCATTTAAGATGAAGTCTTTAGCTCAATCTGACATCTATATTTAATCATTCTAAATGTTGATCTAATTGAGCCAATGGGTTTCCATTCATTACTCTTTCACTGTAAATTATTTGCATGATAATACCATACTGATCCTAATGCCCCTTACCTCTTTTGTGAAGCCAGCCCTCTCTGACTACATTAACTTCATTCATGGTGAAAGATGTGTTTCAGAGAGGGTCAGGAACAGAAGGTCGGGGAGGGGAACAGTGGATTTCTCACTTGGCCTGTTCAAGTCTTAGTTACGGTTATCAAACCAGAACAGCACCTGCTGAATGAAACAAGCAGTACAAAGAAAATCAAGGACCATCTTCAAAAACAGCAATTGGACTTAAGTCAACAGCAGTTACAGAGGGTGAATTTCAATCAGTACTTGCAAAAAAAAAGGAACGCAAGAATAAGGTGCGAAATTAGTGACTGATGACGTCTTGAAGTAGGTGGGAACATTAGAGTTGCCTTCGTTGTTAAACAACCATATTGCCTATTAAAAATGACTCAGGCAGAAATTAATGTTCACAGGTAATGTATTAAAGTTTCATTACGTTTAGAAGCGTTTAGTAATTTATGTCATGTAATTCTAATGAAATAGCCGCTCTGTTTCCCACAGAATTAAATTATATTTAAGTGGTAAGTGCCTGGTTAGCGAGCAAGCTCTAACTTAACTACGCTGCATGTATCTGGCGTTGGTTGATTCGTAATGTTAGCTAATTAAGTAATTTGCAAACGGCGTGCTAGCAAATTTTCCAGCCAGATCAGCCCCGGGAATCTGAACGAATTAGAGCTGACACTATCATCTCAATTATTCTCTCAATATCTCTCAATAAACTCAATTATCTAAAATATTTATGTGAGAAAAGCAAATACACCAAATAATAATTATGAACCAAATGTTAAATCTAATGTATATACATGTTATAATTTATTTACAAGTCTGTCAAAGAGAGACGGTAGCTCTCTGCCCTATCAGACGCTGCTCTCCCTCGCCTCTTCCCTCACCACGGGCCACTGCCGTGTAAGGTGAGACCTCCGCCGGCCAAGCTGGCTACTTCTGGTTTGGCACTGCGCTAACTTGAATGGGGATTAAATGATTTAATCATGCAACTCTTCTAGACTTTCCAAATGTCAACGGACCGAATGGATCAAATTCTGATAGTCAACAAGTAATTTTGTGGGGGTTGCGATGCTCAAAGAAAATTAGCCACAGATGTCTCTTGTAAGTCTATGGGAAAAGTCTTTTTGGGCCAGAAGGCATCACATGACGGGCCAGGAGTTTCTATTCCACTGATGGCCACTATGTTGACTGGGGGTGTTGGCGAAATTCAAACTTGTGTACAGACTCAATACAGATCTGCGGAGGCTTCACACAGAGTTTCCGCCGTAGCCTTCATAAATGGTCTGTAATTTATATTTGTGCGTTGGTGTGTGCGTCGATCTCTTTAAGAGAATAGCAGGGCCGGCATGTGTGTGTACATGGGAAGTGTGTGGTAGAGCAAGTGAGAGAGTGATGGGGATTAGCTTCGGCGTACCGACTCTAGAAACATAGTGTTGGAAATTTGTAGCAGGAAAGGTTAACCCACTCCTTGATTTCATGTTTTTTTATGGGGAAGGCGAAAGTGACTCGGGGGGAAATGCAACGTAACCAAGCCACGGCCGAGCGACGTGCGCCGCCGTGACGTGTAGTTTTTTTTGTTGAGAGGTGCCCCTCAGGCTACAGCGTAGGGTCCACCGTAGGGTCGGTGTCTCCACATACCTACGTAGCTACCCACGGCGTTGATTTAACGCAGAAGCATACATTGGCCTTAAGACAGTGACAGGGATTAGCTTTGAAAAGCTGTAGAAGGAAAGGTTAACCATCTCCTTGTCCATTTCATCATGTTTACGGAGGAGAACCAGGAAAAACTTGCTGTTTAAAACACTAATTATGGTTTACCAAGACACTACCAAAGCAACACAGTACATAAAATAAGCACAGAGGTAATGACAAATAGATTGGACCACCATATTTAACTTTATATCTTTAAACCTTACCGTTACGGCTGAAAATTACAACAGACAGTGCTCTGGCCACAAAAGATGACGTTTCACAAGGACACAAGAACTCCTCTCACTAATATGAATCATAACAATAAATGTAACAGAGATCACCCCTGACTTAAGGTCTTAAATTTAATCACCTTTCCTTTAACAGACACACTAAAAACAGAAATAACAACATTTAAATAGCAGAAATATGAAACACATTAAAATGAAGTATTTAAGTATAACAACATAACACTCTTAGTTATGGTGAGCTGGGCGATATGGAGAAAATCAAATATTACATTATTTTTAACGAAATACATCAATTTCAATATTTCGCCGATATTGATGCTTTGACAAAATATTTACACAATGAGATTTTTGATAAATAATCATTAGTAATGTGGATACAATGACTAAGTGGGTAAAGGCAAATAATAGAACAGCTTGAACAGTCAGCAAATTACATCACTTTACTGGAATGTACCCTTTAAAACCAGGAAAAGACAACACTTGGGTCATTCTGCAATATTGAAGTCCAAAATGTATGATGATATCTAGCATACAATATCGATATAATGTCCAGCCCTAGTTTATGGTAATTGTTATCTAATGGTGACATCTTAACAGATGGATAAAATTGAGTCATTGCTTGCCTCTTTGCTGTCCACTCATATGGACGAAACATCTTACTAAACTACTAAAAAAACTTATTTATAAACATAAAAATGTAACACTGGTCACGCTAATCTGCATTATTTAGCCGCACGTGAAAACATAACTTACTTATGGATGGCTATGGTCGGATCATATTCCGTGTCAGCATATATAAAACACATTGTACGGCAGTTAAGATGTCAACATTTAACATCGGCTCATATAATGCCGTCCTACACCAATACAATTATTCGACGGCAAACAGTGTGAGTCTTAACTGAAATTTGAGCTATCATTGATATCAAGGGACATTTAGCTAGTACATCAGCTGTAGCCAGAATTGAGCCAGAAACAACGTAAAAGCACCTCTGCAAAAACTGTACCACATTTCTAGCTATTATGTCCGACAAGCGTGTACCTACCCCGTGTTTCGTGTGTGATCTGGCTTTTGAACAGAGCAAGGTAACGTTACTGCAGGGAGAAGAGCTAACTTTAAACTAATGTAATGTTACATTAACACTTAGCTAACGTTAACGCTACTGGAAAATATAACGTTATGGCTTACGTTAGAGATTAAGAAAATCGTAGTAGAAAATCTAGTTCTATGTTCGGTTTTACCAACCAAATAACAAAATCAATTTTAGCTAATTTCGTTGTTGTTGTTGTTGTTAGCTGTTTTGCTAGCCTGCCATTTAACGTTGGCACTGGTGAGTTACTGGTTAGTTAACGTTAGCTGTTAGCACGCTGACAGCTGTTAGTTGTATGCTAACCGTGATGCATTCACTGCTCTGTCAACGAACCGTTTACGGGAGATTAAGTTGGTAAATGTAAATCTACTTAATAACAAACAACAAACATCGACAATGAAACTATATATAACATTACTGTGCACCTGAAACACCAACACACCAATTAATAATTCTTGAATTTGAAATAACTTGTATGTAGCTAGTTTAAGACAGAAGTAGCTAACTTTGCCAATTCACCTTTCAGCTTAACGTTACATATTAGCTTAGTTAGTGTCTGATAGTGACAAAGACACACTTATGCTTTCCATACGCCAACGTACCGTAATGTTACTAACGAGTTTTTTTTTTTATCTAACGTTACCATACATTGGAATTGTTTATTATTATTATTGACCACTGTTTTACATTAGCGAGTATAGCTAGCTATGCCTTCTCGTAGGTTACTGATGTAGCCTTGCTAATATCGAAGTAACGTTAGTAAAAAAAAAAAATATATATATATATATATATATTATTAGCTATTAGTTACAGGCTACTCATTTTATCTCGTAATCCAATATATTTTACACAACAAGATTTAAGGCACATTCCACTGACTTTATCCCACGTTGCTCTCGGTTGAATGCAGTTTTGACAGGCTAGCTAGATCCACCAGAGCAGGCCATCCATCCAAAAACACCAGGGACTCTTCTTCTTCTTTTAATTTCAGGCAGTCTAGATGCCCTTACGGCACATTGCTGCCGCCCACAGGCCAACATATATTCCCATTTAGTATCCTGTTTCCATAGGAAAATTCGGTTGTTTTGATGAATTCTAGGACAGCTTTAATTGTCCTAGGTTGGTTCTCTGTAGGATTAAGAGGTTTTTCAATGATATTGGTTTTGTGTCCAGGCTTTTCACTACTGCGTACAGTCTCTTTTTTTCTGTGAATCCAGAGCATTCCATTAGTAGATGTTTATCCTTATGTTGATCCTTTTTTTTTTTTTCAAGTCCCATGCCATTCCACAATGCCCCAGCCTCAGCCTGGTCATCATAACTGTATGTCTTCTTTCCTTCCCCAAATAACAATGGCCCTTTATCACACTTTTCTAAATGCTGTAATAATGCCGCCCCTTCTTTCCCCTCACCCACTCCTCCTGCCACACAGCCATGATGCTTTTATTAATGAAGGACCTACACTCAGTTGACCCTAACTTCACTCTCAAGTCAGCCTCCCTTTTTAATGCCCTTTTTCCTGCCCCATCAGCAAGCTCATCCCCCTCTATCCCCACATGGGCTGGCACCCACAGGAACTGACTGTCCTGCCTGCTCAATTCTGAATAATGTTGTAAAAGCTCTACCATGAGATCAGACCTGGCTGGCTCCAAACTTTCCTTCCGTCAGTGTCATCAAAATTGATGCAGTCTGAGCATATCACTGCTCTCCCTGGTTTTAACTCCTCTACCCACCGCAGAGCCCATATTATAGCCATCAACCCTGTTGTATATACTAAAAACCCCTCAGACAGTCGCTACATATTATTATCTCCAAATGTGGGATGTAAAATGCCAACCCTGAAAACCCAGTTTTCGGGTCTTGAGCCCCGTCTGTATACATTTTGATGTACTGTCCCCAGGTGTTCCTTAGCCTTTCCCCAACTATTTCACCATACGCTGCAGTGCTCTTATGTGATTTTCTTGACTCTAAAATCAATCTCTGGCGTCGGGAAAATCCATGGGGTTATAGCTGGCCAGTGAACTATAGGGGCAACCCCCTCCTCCCCAAACTCTGTCCTCTCCATATCCTTATTTACTTTAAAGATAACAATCCCTCTTCACTTTTTCTCCTCCCCATTCCCAAGCACTTTCCATAGCTTCCATATGTTTTCCCCTTGGTGTCCCCTCAGTTTAGATAAATATTGCAACTTGGATCTTCTAATTTCCAATGCGGTCTTCCCCCATTTCTACAAGTAGGACGGATTTGAGGTGGTACGGAAGGCCCCACAAACGACTCTCTATGCTCTTGCCTGCACTACATCCAATCTCTTGAAAACTGATTTAGCTGCCGTGCCATAACATAAATACACATAATCTAATCTCGATCTGACCATTGCCCTGTAAATCATCAATTGTGTATCCTGGCCATCACCCCACTTCCTGATAGGGACAGCATCACATTTATTACTTTTTCACACTTGTTCACAATGCTTTTTACATGCTTTTTCCATGTCAGCCTTTCATCACAAATACCCAATAATTTAAACTCTTTCACTCTCTCAATTGCCTGTCCATACATATATAAAATCCCCACTTGCTTCCTCAGCCCCACTTATTTTATTCAATGCCTCCTGTATTTTCTGTTATGTGTTTGACATTTATGCCTCTTTTCCAAACTGTTCCATCATCTGCCAAACCCCGGTCCAATGTCTTTAAAGATGTAATTTACCATGACATTGAAGAGCACCGGAGATTACGCTTCCCTGTGGTGTTCCATTTTCAATGCATGTGGCATCCACTAAAGCCTCTTCCACCCCAACCTGAATTACCGTTTTTTTAAAAGTCCTGTATCCAGTTAAGCATACACCCTTGTATCCCTGAACCATACAGCTTTATGATTAGCCCCTCTTTCCATGTCATAAGCCTTCTCAATATCCAGAAATACTGCAATTACTCCCTATCTATTTACCAAGGCTTTCTTTACATCCGATTCCAGGGAGATCACAGAGTCCATGGTGTTCCTACCGCTGCGAAAAACACACTTTGCATTCGCGTGAATTAGAGCTTAGATCGGGCCCAAAAAATCAAGCCCGACCCTACCTGAGCCCGTGCACGTTGTGTCCGAGCCCGGCCCGACACATTAACTGTAATTATGAGCCCGAGCCCGAGCCCGATTTAAACCCGACAATTTTTTAATACGTGGGCCGTTATAACTGACGTTCTCAAATACAATTCCGAGTTGTTTGAACTACAGAAATCTGTTAAGAATTATCTTAAGGACGAAGCAAGTAAACTGCGCTGTTTGTTTATTCAGAATGGAATGGATCGCAAATGGATCCGAATGAAGAAACGTAAAAAAAAAACTCGACCCTATCTCCATCAGCTGAATAGTGTGGGTAACAGGTCAACGCAGCAACATAATCAAAGCCCTGGAACCATATTGGAGACTTCTTGTCTCGATCACCTAATTAATACTGTCCTTCGCCACGGTCTGCATGCTGACGCACTGGCCGACAACAGTGCTGCAGATGGGGGAGACATGTAGCACAGTTTACCTCACACTCAAGTCAGTGCAGGACATACACCCAGAGCTACGGGAGAAGCCGGAGAGGCATAGCTTTCTCCCCACCAAATAAGGCTAATAAAGTAATGATTAAAAAAACACAAATGCTTGATCAAGGGCTCGGCTCGGCCAGGTCCGGCCGACCCGATCATAGCGGCGTAAAATATCGTCCCGGTTCGGGCTGGGGCAGAGAATTTAAACTCTAGCGTGAATCATCCCTCCTACTCCAGTTTATACACTATTCTATCTGTCACCATTCTTTCCATTATTTTACACATCACTGCCCTCAGTGCAATAGGTCTATATGACCCTCGATGTGCAGCCTCTTTCCCTGGCTTCAAAATTGGGACCACTACTGCCTTCCTTCTTCCATACATTATTCATAAGTGCTGATATTTCTTCTAAAACTGGATCACCTAGTCTCTTAAATATCTCATACCTTATCATCTACCACAATTTTAATAGCATCTGACCTTTTGGTTATATTTCTAGCTGCCTGTGACTGTTTTTCCTTTATCTGCATTGTTCCTCGTTTTTTCTGGCAGTGAAGGAACACTAGTCCCCTCTGGACTGTTAGCGTCCACTGAGCCCTTCACTTTTCTTAAGGCATCTGCATAAGACATGTTCTCTCCAGCTCTAACTTTGTTCTCTCCAGCTCTAACTTTCTCCACTTCTACAGCTGTTATATGATGCCCACCACACCCCCTGAAAGAAGTTATATGGTTACCATCACAATTGCAACACTTTGTTTCCTCAACCTTGTATTGTGCAAAGTCATGGTCCCCCCCACACTTTCCACATCTCTAATTCCCTCTACATGCAGCTGCCACATGCCCAAACCGTTGGCACTTGTAACATCGCAATGGAGGACGTCTGTACTCTCTCACCGGGAAACTCATATACCCAATGTATACTCTTGTTGGCATGGTTTCTTGCTTAAATGCCACAACACAGCTGTGCCATCTTTTTTAAACCTACGGGTAGACTCAATCTCACCTCCCTGTTTAACTATGGCACTCTCAGTGATTTCAGTGTTAATGTACATTACTCCCTTAACATCTATACCCGCAGGAACAAAGCATTCAAATGGCTTGTTAATTAAATGGCGGACTCTTTTAGCATTTGTTTTCTGGCCCTCTTACAGATATTCAGAATATTTCATATTACATTCTCACATTAAGTACATTTCCCATTTTATCCTTTATGTCTTCAGACAGTCTAGAGGGTTTACAGCTTTATCACTCTTATCTTTAAACTTAACACCAAACTTAAATCCTCCATCACCAAACTTTGACATCTTCCTATTGTCTTGGTCCCCGTCACCCTCACTTGATCTATTTGAGCTGTCCCTTTTCTTTCCATCTTCACTCATTTTGTTGCCCTTTCTCTCTTGGCTACCTCCTGAAGCCATCCCAAAGCTATCCCCTCACCGGGAGCCTGGTTGGATTCAGTCCCAAAGTCCCGCCTATTGTCCGTATAGTTTGGCAACCGTAACAGCAAAACCTGTCAAATGGTACAAAACACACCAACACACGCTGATTCAAACTGAATGCTGCTGTCACTTCCTGATCCCCTGCTTCAGCAACAAAGAAGCAGATGTATTTTGCAAAAGGTTGTTTTATTTGCAGTATTTTCTTACTAGAAACACAACCTCAAATGTAACATAACTGTTATTACACAAAGCATAGCAGCATGGCCGTTGTTTTTTCTTATTATTTCAAAAAGTCTTTGGAAATATGCGTCAAACAAATGCTTGTAATAAATGCTATGATGGTCCTTGCTTAGTCTGCTTGTGTGTATGTGCTGCATCAGAGGAGCCTGTTTGTAGGCCCTCATCTAATTTAGATCCGGAGCACTGAGCCCAGCCCTGCCCCAGCTTACAGTGTATCTGTCTCTCTCTGTCTGCCAGCGTCTGCAACTTGGATTCAAGTTTAACACAAAACATATGATAAACAAATACTAAAATATATTATAATGCATTGTTAGAAGTTATACATCACAGGTGAAGACTTTGTGACTTGTAAATGAGTACTTTTACAAAGTACTTCCTCCACAAGTAGAAGATTACTAAAATATTGCAGTATTATTTCTCTGCAGTAAGCACATAAATGAGCGCAACAGCACGAGAATCTTACAGGCGAAAAGCAAGAGTTTGTTGTTTTTCTGTTGCATATGCTGTACTGGGTAAAAATAAATGGTTTTACAGAAATGCCCAAGATATGTTTGAGGTCATTTAGAAACAGTGCCTCCATTACATTTGTCCACCAGAGAGCACTGGAAGTTCATTTTTGAAATGCAATATGTCTTGGTAAGTACAAAATGGAGTCATAATTCTTTAGAGAACAATGCATTCTCATTAAAAATGTTTGGGAATGTGTAAAAAATAAATAAAATAATGGCCCATATATCTTTATCAGATTTGTGTCTTAAATGTCAATATTATAATTGATATTTTGACTCTGTAGAAATAGCACATTTTCTATCCGGTATAAATATGTAAATTGCCCGAGCATTGCATGATAAAACATTCACATTTATTCATTAATCTCTTCATCCATTCTTTGTCTTTCAGAGTCTTCACCCTTTAGCTGTGCACTTTGCAGCTCCTGGATCAGTACTGGAAGAGAAGAACAGAGTAATATACAAGTATAACACAAAACCATTCTTTGAATATTAATAGTTTATACAAGCTTCATAAATAAACCGAATGACAACAGGCAGCATACAAGTTAGAACTCACCTGTGATAATCTGCTCCTTCACTTTTTGAAGTTCTTTTTTCACTTCTTCAATAATTTCCTTCAAACACACAGATATATGCAGTACCATAAGACCTTGGCAATACAAATTCATACTTGATAAATCCTACATCATAATTAAAGTCAATCAATATTTTAGTAAACAGCCTTAAAGCTATATGATAACATGGCACAATAGTGGCATCCTGACAAAAAGTTATGACTTTGCAACTGCAGTGTGTTGTGCTTTTGATGACAATACTCCCTGGTAAAAACACACACAGAATCTTACAACATAACATCGTTTTTAGCATTTTTGTTCATTATAAACAAACATACGGAAGAGGATTTAGGGCCACATGTGAAAAATGTATTTGAGTTCTGAGTTTAATTTACTTTTTTCTCAGAATTCTGACTTTAAAAACAGAACTCAATAAATGTTTTCACATGTGGCCCTAATCCTCTTCCGTACAAACACCACATTTCCTGTGCCACACACAGAAAATTATGTGGTTTTAATTCATTAAAGTAATAATTCTGCTAAAAAAAACACAGAGTTTTACTGTTATTATATGGAGTTACAGAATATTGTTGAACGAATGTTGAAATAAATCAACCAACCTGTTTGATTCTTTCCATGTCACTATCACTTCCTGCACCATCTGAGTTCTTTTTCACCACCTTCAGTCTAAGATAGAAAAAACAATGTTTACCCTTAGTCAAAACCGACTCTTTGAGCTCAAGAAGGTATTTTCAAATAGACAGCTGGCCAGGAGAAGCATACTCTATTTCCCACAGAAAGAACAAAAGCATTTTATAGGTATTGGGAAATCTTAGTAGAGTGAGAGAAAGAGGGAGACAGAACATCAGCAGTCAACAGTTAAAAACAGTAAACATAATCAGTGTTTAGCATGGATCTTCCATTGTCCCAACAACTGCTTATACTTCAATAAGAAAAAAACACTTTCTCAAGTCTTAATAAATACATTTAAACCAGAACCTGCAGCTAGTATAATTTAACTGAATTACATTTGAATGTCCTGTTCTGCTTGTTAATAGACTGGAGTCCAAACATTACTTGGGTAGACCAATGCTAATACTCATTACTGCTCTAATATTTGGACTTCATGAGCAGAAACTCCCTAGGTTCATGTTCATGCCCTCAAGAAAGAAATGTAATGAATGCAGATGCAGGGCTCTATCATGACAACATGTTGTGAGAAGACTGTCATCAAAGCAGGTTAGAAACAAGTTTCAGTCTCTTGCTATATTTACAGCCTCCGACATAAACCACCAAATGTCGAGTGCTTAGTTGTTGCCATGAGTCATTTTTTTAGCAGCACACCACACTAAAACAGCAGTGGTATGAATGCAGAGATAATTTCATTGGCTCATACTGTAGTAAGCATACAAAGCAGAGAGCACCGAGAAGTAACATCTTGGGACAGGAGGAACCTTCGCGGCAGGTGGGGACAAAGGGGGGACTGATACCTGGACACTGGGGTAGTGGCAGAGTTAGAGGAGGACGTGGAAGTGGAGGAGCTGGAGTCCTTTTGATTGTTGGTTATGGATTTGGGCCTGTTGCAAAAACATGCAGATCCTTTAAGACAGCTGCTAATTGGATTGTATGGATAGCTCAGGGAAAACTGTTATTTAGCACCAAATATGATAGGTGTCTGTGGAATGTACTGTAATGTAACGATCAATCATGTTATATAGTGAAAGTTTAATGGATCAGGTTCTCACTTTGGAATGGTGGCAGATTTTTCTTTGGGTTTTCCATTGATTTCTGATGAAATATAATTATATACATTATTACTGTACATGGTCATAAGATAAAACTTAATGTGTTATGTTAATATTTGAAGCATTAACTATTCTTAAGTTAAGCCAATATTTGGTTGTCAACAAAGAATAAACAATTAAGTAGCACGTTGATTTGAAAACCATATATGTATTGTGATGATAAAACAATACTAATACAGTAAAAAAAAAACATTTATTTGGCTGTTTCTATGGGGAAAGTGACACTACTCACCTCCTGGTCCTGAGAATTTTGATATTGAGGAGTCAGAATCCTCCTGTCATGTACAGACAAAGTTATCATACACTTAGATTTTACTGCTCATTCTACAAATATTACAGAATGCTGAGTGGAAAGCAAATATTCATGAAATCACTGACTTACATTGTGAGGTTCTACATTTGCAGCAGGATTATCAGCAGCTTTCCTCCTATTTTAAAAAGTTGTATTAAAGACATTCAGAAGTCCCTAGCATCAGATCATCACACCCATATGTGTCTCTTAAGTAATATCTTACCTCCTAGCAAGCATGGCACTCATTTCTCCCATTAGACACCCTCCTCCACCTCCACCCGATGAAGATGCTGATTTGGGGGATGGAGCTGCTGCTCCTCCCTCATCCTGGACACACAAAAACACCTCCAGTCACTATGTTCACAGAAATTTGGTTCATTGATCAGCTTACTCAGTCTGTCATTTAGGGGAACATGAAAAACAATATCATCCATGATTTCTGTCAGGCTACATCTTTTTCATACAGTCTTATCAGCAGAGCAATTGTGCATCATGGTAATTGCATTGGTGGAGTATGCAAAGGAGAAAATGCATGTACCTTACCTTGACTGTTTTACGCAGTTTTGCTCCTGCCAGAGCTGCAGCCAGATCATTTCCACCTCCACCTCCGCCACCTCCACTTCCTCCAGCAGGGGGCGGGGGTGGTGCAGGTGGGACCATACCCCCGGGAGGAAGTGGTGGTGGAGCAGGTGGGCACGGTCCAGAGGAAGGTGGTGGAGGTGCAGGTGGGCACGGTCCCGAAGAAGGTGGTGGGGGTGTCGGTGGGGTGGGTGGAGCGGCCGGCGAGGCAGGAGGAACAGCAGGGGCAGCTGCAGCAGCGGAGCTCTGCCACTCTCTCTCCAGATGCCCCTTCTCCTGCTGTTCCTGCCTCTGTCGCTCTAGTCTGGACAAAGATCGGCAGATAATTCTAATGTTGTGAAGCCTGGGAGCTTTTAAAAGCTATTTCGTATTCATGTATGGCTTTTTCCACAGCTTTTTTAATTCTGTGCAAAACAGTGCAATTTAGCACTGGAATAATTAGTTTTGATTAATCATTTATGAAGCACAAGAGCCTACACAGGTTACATACATAGCTTCCAGCTTCTCAAATATGTGGATTATCAGGTAACCATTGTAAACAGAATATCTTTGAATGTCGATTGATAAATACAATCATTCTGGCGTCAACTTGGACTTTGGGATATGGTGACATTTTTCATAATTTTCTGAAAAGGTTCTAAATAGATAACTGAACAAAATACACATGAGTTGCAGTCTCAGTATCATTTATAATAAACCGTACCTTTTCTGGGGCTCCAGCTCGTGTGCAGAGGGTCCATTCTGAGGGCCTGGACAAAAACATTGTTGTGTGTAATTGATACGTGTGCTCCTCTGAATCAAGACTATTTAAAATAAACGAAAGCAGTAGATGCAAGCATGGTTGTAGTCCAGCCCAACTAAAACCCAACTAAACTAGATACATTTTGATAGCATACATTGTATATGTTATCAAGCTGATAAAATGTCCATTTGCACAAGTAACCTACGTTTGATGCAAATAATTAAGCACATTTGATTTTAGCTTATCAGTGAGTTGTCACTGACTGGAAAAACATGTATTACTCTTTTAACTGAGCAAAAGATATGGTGATGCTAAAGATTACAGCAGAATTTACACAGAAACACTTCAAACTGCCTGACTTGGATTTAATGTGCCCTCTTGCCCTGCTGTGTTTACCTGCGCCTGCTGGTGCACTGAGAACCTCTAATGCATGCATCATTGAGTTGGCAAAAAGGGCAGCATCCTCCTTATTGCCAAAGTTCAGCCCCCACACCTGTTTGGGATCCCGCCACTGGTGGAAACTTGGTGTAGCTTGATTATATTTTATACCTTTGATAATGGGACAGTTGATCACCACCTGACATGAACAAAAAAGCACAGGATATTGACTGTATTGAGGATTTGAGACTTTGGTGGTCATAGCTTATTATGTCATGTACAATGAAATGCAACTCAATGCAATTTGGACAGAAAGGCCAGATGTGAGTTGATTAAAATGTATGATAATTTGTTAGTTTATATTTTTCACACTTGAATTGCATTAGACTCTTAGCTGTAAGTAATATATGTTGTTTTCCATGTGTCATCTAGTACACATCCAGTACAATGTGACTAAAATCCACTAGATGTGATGATACTGTATTGTTTAAAAGGAGCACAGGAAATAATTTCCCAAATGATTTTAAACAAAACAACATCACATCAACTTTGATTATTTAAGCATTGCTGAAAGCTAATCGTTCTCTGATGTGTGTTGTAAGTGGAGGAAGTAAGAATCTTCAATTCCACAGCAACGTGCATGTGTGTGCGTGCGTGCGTGTGTGTACTCTTGTCTTGTACCCGCTGGTCGGCCTGCAGTTTGCGGCCCACTACTCTGAAGGTGTTGGCCACAGGGTTGTGATAGATCTGGACGCGGCTGAAGGAGGGACTGTCAGATCCAGCTGGCACCCACCGCTTGTTGTTGTCATCATACAGCATGACTGTTGCCCTCACTTGGCAGATACTAGACTCACTGTGGGAAGGAGAAATTATGAGAACAAGAGTGTGGAAGGAAGTTGAGAGCAAGAAAATATAAATCCAGGAAAACTAGTCTAATCAGTGCATCCTGGCTTGATGCGTTTCACGACGGCCAAGCCAGGCTGAGGAGGAGCGACTAGGTTGAGCCAGACTGAAGTAATTAAAAATTATAGCTGCAAGCAGTGTTGGACGGGCCCTCGCTCCTCTGCCCGCATCGGGGTTACTGGCGCACGCCAATCCACGTGACCCTGCATTTGCGCAACCGTCGGACACAGCGCGCACGGTGAGATGAGATGGTGCATTTCAAAAGTTTTACCAAGTGTAGGGGGTGGCGATAACCATCATCAATGACAAAGGAACTCTCTGCTGAGTTCAATGATACCTCACACAAGACTCTACCTTAAATGGGTCACCAGTCATGAAAGGGGGCGTGGCTTAAGCATACAGGGCGGGCCAAACCATCACCAATGACAAAGGAACTCTCTGCTGAGTTCAATGATACCTCACACAAGAATCTACGATAAATGGGTCACTAGTTATGAAAGGGGGCGTGGCTTAAGCTTAGAGGGCGGGTTAAACCATCACCAATGACAAAGGAACTCTCTGCTGAGTTCAATGATATCTCACACAAGACTCTACCTTAAACGGTTCAAAAGCCATAAAAAGCGGCATGGTTAATGTATAGGGGCCAGCTCAGTATCACATGTAGACCACACATTATAAGTTTCATTTAAATCGGATGATGTTTGTCATATAAGGCTGATTTCCTGTTGCCAACGAGGGGCGCTATGACCAAAAGTAAATTTTGGCCTATATATGTCCTCAGGCCTGGACCCTGGTCAATCGTGAGAAATTTCGGGCAGATATGACAATGTACACTCAAGTTATAACAACTTCTTTGTTCATCGATAAATGCTCAAAATGGCCGCCATGCCACGCCCACACCGTTAGACGAAAAATGTTGCTTTTAATAACTTTTCATCGTTGAGGTCTTTAGATGACGCAGACCGAATCTGAAGTTGATCGGATGAAATCTCTCCGAGTAGTTCGTTAAAGTATAGCACCTATACATGCATTTGTGGGATGAGCAGCAGCGCTGAGTATGTGGGTTGCTATGGAGCTAGAACAGTGACAGTAACCTGTGGTATTGAAAATAAAAATTGGCATTGAAACAACAAATATTGGCACTGAAAAATGTTGATTTTTTTGTTAATTTGCATAGGCTACTGGGAGAGACCGCAGCTCCACAGGAATCCTCACAGATCCGCGTGTTATAACCACATATCTGCAATGGCTTCCACAAGTTCACCTGGAACCTCCAAATCTCAAGTAAGTCTGTTTATCTCTGCCATTTTTTTTCACGTAGAAGCAGGCTGGTTTAGTGTTAACTTTAAATGTAGGCCTAAGCTGTGCTGTTTTGGCAGAGGTTAGAACTGTTCTCTTAATACATCCATGGTTAGCACATGTCAGCTAACTTGTGGCTAATTGTAGCTAAGTATCCCACCGGGGATGTCAATCTATCTTCTATGATCTAGTATTTATAGTAGCAGTAATTCCTGTCCTTTAGGAGTCCTAAGGCCAGTGTTATTGCTGGTGCACAAGGCTCGACTCGCTTGCATCTCTCACTAGCTCCGTCATGGATGTATTAAGACAGTGTTTCTCAAACTTTTTTCAATATTGTACCCCCTTTGAATTGCTTGTTTAAGCCAAGTACCCCCTGACCAGTGCAAAACATTTTTGGTAGAAAAAAAAGTCTTTATAAAGAGATACAATACAGTGCCGGCAGTGATAGATTCACTAAACAACAACCTTTTTAAGATTTCAAATGCTACATTTCAAATGTTTAGAATCCATCACTTAATTCATCATTATAGTATAATTATTTTAGAAATTATGCATGATTTTTAAATTAGCATTTTTGCAAAAATGTCACGTACCCCCTGCAGTACTCCAAAGTACCCCTAGGGGTACACGTACCCCCATTTGAGAAACACTGTATTAAGAGAACGAGCTCCTCTCTCTCTCTACCTGCCGCTAATACTGGCACGGAACGTGTCCCTCCCCCATGACTATCCTCCAATCACAAGTATAGCTGCTGACTGACAGGTTTCTAGGCAAATCACACTGACAACAGGCAGAATGCGTTCACTGACATCTCCTAAAACTGGGAAAACAGTTACTTAAAAACTGCCTTAGCCGAACATAACAGTTAACATTATCATGTGAACCAGTCCAGTACAATATTTTATAACTGTTTAACTGATAGTGTTAATTAGTCAAAAATATGACAGAAATGTATAAACTTGCCTGTAAACAAAAACAAGTATGTCTGTGGTATTTCTGGCTTAAAGGCATAACCTTTACATTTCTCATCCGATTTCACTAAGTTGTGTATAATTACAGGCACCTTCGACTGGGAGGGAGTTTATGGAGAGACTGCTGAGAAGGCTTCAGGAAGTTCTGCAATGTCAGCCTGTGGATTTTGACTATTTACACTTTTACACAGTGTTTTACACTTACACTGTTTTAAGTCATGAAATGGGACTTGTACCCTTTTGCATAGGCCAGTAGACATTAACCCTCACATGCATTATCATTGCATTTACTGTAATTTGTTATGAAATATAGAGTCAAATTCTTACTTGAATATATTTATTTGTTATTCATTGAAAAGGTACAGCTTTAACTGTTTTGCTGGAGTCCATACTGTAAATGCATGTCATTTCAAAAACTGTTAAGGATTAAAATCAGTACTACATATAAAGTAGTAGTGGTATTTGACATTTTAAAATAACAAAATGGATTTCCTGTGTTATCCTGCCATGTTTATGTGTGAAGAATCACATAGTTAAGTGCAGTCTTGCAAAGCTATCCGCCATTGTCCTAAGAGGGAGTCACAGGGTTAATGGCTGCCCTCAGTTCTGCCATAGTCTGCGGCCTCAGAGGGCACTGGATGGGTGGTAAAAGTACTCCACTGGCAGACTCTTCTGTCACTCTGTCATGGTCTCCTTCCAAGAAAAGATCTTGTATATCCTGTAATTGACAAGTAATGTTAAAAGACTGCAGTTGCTTTTAGAATACTTCACAAAACAATTACACTTTTTTTTTTTTTTGTAAATGAAATGCACACTTTAGGTGTGCATTTAATTTGTTATGCACATATGGCCATAATAAATATCCAAAACAAAATTTTAAAAAAAGGTTTAATTGAACATTTTGAAGCTGCACAGGGTCCTGGAGAAGTCTGTCAAGGTCCCTCTGGAGGCGTGGTACAAATATATAGTGGGTACAAAATAAATACAGACTGTTGGAGGGATCTAGCAGGTGACCCTCTTAAAGACTGACACATCAGTGCACTATTAATATCACTTTAAACCCCCAAGTGGGCTAGCTGATGTGGTATTAGCTAGCATTAGCGCTTGTTCAGCTAACCGCTGCCAAAACAGCACAGCTTAGGCCTATTTAAAATTAACACTAAACCATCCTGCTTCTATGTGAAAAAAAATGGCAGAGATAAACAGACTTACTTGAGATTTGAAGGTTCCAGGTAAACTTGTGGAAGCCATTGCAGATATGGGTAATCTGTGAGGATGCCTGTGGAGGTGCGGTCTCTCACAGTATGCAAATTATATGCAAATTACCTGTAAACCATGACCTCTTTGTCCCTCCCCTCAGGCCCCTCCTCCCTACGCCAAAACAGTGACAGAAAGCTGAAACTGAAATCCAGTGACATTGTAAACATCCTGACAGCGTAAAAAAAAAAAAAAAACTGTCACTGAAAAAAGACAGACATCAAGAAAAAATGTAGATTGACATTGAAAAACCTATCATAAAGCAAACAAATGTCAAAGTGAAATAAAATAATAGGATTGTGAGATTACAACTTTTTAATGTTTGGGTTTTTAGTTCAACATTTTTCAGTGCCAATATTTGTTGTTTCAATGCCAATTTTTATTTTCAATACCACAGGTTACTGTCACTGTTCTAGCTCCATAGATTGCGCCCATGAAAAATTTGCCAAATCTTCTCTGCCAATGCCAAACAGCTTATTCTGCCATTGACTCGTTTTCAGGTTTGGTGGATTGGATGATTGAAGTTTGAAGAAACAAGACATATTGGCAATTTATTCATTTCACAAACAGGAGCCTCAGTAGCGTGTGGAAGAACCATACACAGCCACAACAGCCTGGCACCTCCTCCTCATGCTGGTCACACACTGCTGTGGGATGGTATCCCACTTTTCAGTCAGCATTTGTCGCAAGTCAGCCAACGTGGTTGTGTTGGTCACTTTGGCACGAACAGCACGCCCAAGCTGATCCCACAAGTGTTGAATGGGGTTGAGGTCAGGACTGCTGGCAGGCCATTCCATCCTCTCCACTCCCACATTCTGGAGGTAGTCTCTGATAAACACCGCCCTGTGGGGGCGAGCGTTGTCATCTTGGAGGATAGAGTTCGGTCCCAGACTGTGGAGATATGGGATTGCCACTGGTTGCAGAATCTCATCTCTATACCTCTCTGCATTGAGATTGCCTCCAATGATGATAAGCCTTGTTTTTCCAGTGAGGGAGATGCCGCTCCACACCATCACACTGCCTCCACCAAAAGGTGTTACTCTATCGGTGCAGCAATCAGTATAGCGTTCTCCGCGTCTTCTCCACACTTTGACCCTACGATCCAGTACAGTAGCCTCAACTATGTATATATTTACTGGTCCAGTGAACTAAAACTATAATTTGGGAGGATTGTACAACTAGGATACATTTTTATAATAGTACAATCCTCGCAAATTATAGTTTCAGTTTACTAGACAGAACACACATTGTGTGCTCAGAATGCCAAATAAAATGCACATGGAAGAGGACATACATGATCCTTTACTGTTAAAGAATGTAAAAATAAATAAATCAACTAAAATAATTAAAGGTGTTGACCTTGTTAGAACCACTTTATAAATACACGTGTATAGCACTTTACATATTGCCCTTCATCACTGACTTTATTTAAACACATTTGCAACTTTATCAGCCTTTTTTAATTATTTCAACAACTGCCAGAATATATTAATCAAACTTCTAACAACAATATGAACAGCAGTTTTCATACAGCAATATAAAAGTAACAATGATGAGAAAATAATGGTCACAACTTTAAATAATAACAGTGCTTAACTGAACATCAATATGCACCGGTTGTATTTTAATGCAAGCTAATAAGAATAAGGTAAAACCTACAGCTGCGTGAACAGAAAAGGCCCCAGGATAAACAAATCGTTTCTAAAACTTATGTACGGTTTAGGTATGAGAACATGTTAATTTCCTGCCACCGGTAGGGGCCCTAATTTCTACTCTCCTGTGGGTCATATAAGAGGATAGGAACAAACCACCTATCAACAAGTCCTCCAATCATACGACCAGTAACCCCCCCTTGTCCTGTGTCAGATCATTGTTTGTGTTTGTAAGTCTTGTCTCCTGTTGGTATTCCCGTGTGTTCTTCGTCTCCTGTCGGTATCCCTGGGGTTTGTTCCTGTCCGTGTTTGTGCTCCAGTCTGTTTTGTGTAAGTCTTCCTTTGGTCTCTGTGCTCTTTTGTTATTCTACTTTTCTCTTCGTCCAGCCGTCCAGAGTCTCTGATGACAGCTCTTCAAAAGTCTTCCAGTCGTCCAGAATCTCCGATGACAGCTCTTCAAGAGTCTTCCACCTCCCAGAGTCCACGTCGACTGCACTCCCAGAGTCTTCGCTTACGGGCAAGCCAGTGACTGCCCCGGAGGCTTTGCCAGTCTCCGGCGCCCCAGAGACCTCCCTATTGACTTTGCCGGTCCCCAGTGCCCCTGACACTGTCCCTGAGACCGCCCCAGTGACTTTGCCCTTGTCCTGTCCCCCAGAGACCTTGCCTTTGTTTTCGGTCAGACGCACTCCTGCCCCTCGTGCCCTGTCGGCACCCCTGTCGACCTCTGTTCCCGTTGCCTGTTTGGCGGACTCCAGCCCAGCTGACCCGTCGTCTGACTTCAGCCCAGCTGGCCCTTCTCCTGCTCGGTCTGCCTGTCCTCCTGAGGGGTTTCGCCTTTGCCGCAGACCTGCTCGGCCTTCAGAACGGCCCGCAGAGGGTTTTTGCCTTCGCAGCCGGCCTTTGGAGGGATTTCGCCTTCGCAGCCAGCCTTCAGAAGAGATTCGCCTTCGCCGCCGGCCTTCTGATGGGTTTCGCCTTCACGGACGGCCTCTAGAGGGTCCTCGCCCTGAAGGGCTCTACCTTTCGTTGACGGCCGCCAGAGGGGTTTCGCCTTCGCCGACGGCCACCCCTGAGTCCTCGACGTCCTGCTTGGCCGCCTGAGGGGCTCTACCTTCGCCCACCTGTTCGGCAACCTGAGGATCTTCGCCGTCCTGCTCGACCTCCTGAAGGTCCTCGATGGCCTGTTCGGCCGCCCAAGGGGTTCCGCCTTCGCTGCTGGCCGCAGCCCTGGACCCCAAGACTAGCTGGCCGCAGCACCTTGGTGCCCTGGCCCTCTGTCCTCAGTTTCCTAGGACCCACTGTCCTCAATTTCCCTGGCCCCGTGTGACTCTTGTGCCTTCCCTCGCCCCTCCGAGGTTGATTTGTTTTTTTGGGTCATGACATGAACATGACATGACTGAATTAAAAATATAAAGCCTATGTTTGAATATAATATAAATTACTGTGATCAGGATTTGAATGTAAGTATGTTTAATTAGGCTAAATATGGATTCAATAAACTGCAGCAACAATTCCATCTTCTACCACTATGTAGAATTATGTACAGGTGTATGTAAGTAGGCTAATTTCCATTAAAAGGCTAATCAAATAAATTGCAAGCCACACTCATAAACCCTGCGATGTTCCAGTCAATTCTAACGGGCCACGACATGAATCCAGCCAACTCTTCCGGCGTTTCAGTGACGTTCGACGCTTCGGACGTCATCAGTCACGTGCTTATTTCAATTTGCTACAAGCGCCAACACTGCTTCGAACCAGTGTGCTTTGCGGGAGTGATACAAGCTTCGGCGCCTCGGTGTCAAACGTCCCATCACTAGTTTGTTCCTGTCAGTGTTTGTGCTCCAGTCTGTTTTGTGTAAGTCTTCCTTTGGTCTCTGTGCTCTTTTGTTATTCTACTCCTTTTTTTTTTTGCATTTTGGCTTTTTTGGATTCCTGTTTGTACCCTGGATTTGTTTGTTTTTGGAATTAAATCTTCACATCATACCTCAGTTTTCCGCCTCTGCTTTTTGGGTCCGCATTTTTCTCCACTCATTCTCCAGAACTTAACACAAACAGCATTTCACATTAAAGAAAGAGAAGGGAGACTGCAATATAACTGTGCAGTGCAACCTCTGCTTGCCAGCAACCAACCTCCTTTCAGCGTCCAAATTACTCCACCTCCAACCTGAACGAGCATCTTAAAGTAAGTGTTTTTTTTTTTTTTATATTAGCCAAGGGTAGTCGTCTGCTATAGTTACTGGTCACCTTGCTATTTTATAGTTGATGTGCGACTTTACATTCTCCTATGTGCTGATTTACTATCCCCAGAGCCGCTGAAAGACTGACTAGCCTCGTTTGACATGCTAGCTAATGTTAGCTAAAATTAGCTCGTGGTAGCTTAGACTGCAGTTAGATTTTTGTAGTATGCAGTTCGGGACTACAAATACAAAAATCTGCTTGTTTAGGTACACTTTCAGCCAGTTGGAACAGAAGAACACACCAGAATAGGCCTGTTTAGTAAGCTGTATGTGATGGCTGCATTCCTACACTTATAAAATGCAATTCAATGTGGAAGTAATCCAAGTATTCAGAATACGTTACTCAGATTAAGTAACGTAACACGTTACAAATTAAATTTTTGGGCATGTATTCTGTAACGGAATACGTTTTGAAAGTATCCTTCCCAACACTGAGTATAGATCTGGTGGAGGGCCTATTCCGATTCATTCAAAGTAGTAGTAATAACATCATTTAAAAATACTCTATTGCAAATAAAAGTTTTGCATTTAACATTACACTTAAGTGTAAGTTAGTAACATAAGTAAAATGTATCATATCTTTTATACCAGTCAAACAGTATGTTTTTGGATAAAAAAAAAAAATCTATAATCTGCAAAAATAGCTGTCAAAAACATTTAGTGACGTCAAAGTATAAACTGGCAGGAATTGGAAATACTCAAGTAAGTACAAAACCTCATTAGATGTACTTAGTTACATGAAACCATTGTAAAATAACTAGACAAAGATGTATTCATATGTTATGTGGATTATTTTATTAAAACAATATTTGGGGTTGTATATACACATTTGAAATTGAATATTTTATATGCAACCAGGCATTTGCAAAATGCTTAATAGAAAATATAGGTATGTTTACAGTAGTACTGCAGATACTCATTTCAATACTCTATGAAGCATTATGACAATGAGTTATTTTCAGTGTACTTATTGTTGCAAAGTCTGTAGCCTGAGGTAAATATATACTTCCTGCCAAAAAGGTTTTTACCACTTCCTGTGCTCAGCACAATGCTACCTAATATGGACTGCATTATTACCGGTCAGTGATAGATATAACTTCTCAAAATCATTAGCCCTCATCAGCCCTTTTTAGAATTTTATGATATACTCTGTCCACAAAAAATACAAATAATCCAGCTCTGATATTTTTACTTTAACTGTAGAAAACAGAATTATTTGCCTTACAGCAGGAAATGTACTGTAATCAGAGCCGCGGAGCTTGTAAAGCAAAGTCAAGTCTAGAGTTGATAGAAAGCAGCAC